>NC_040882.2:2595380-2700380 GCF_900634795.4 Betta splendens
TTTGTGAGTTTTAAGAAATAAATAATTGCCGGTGGAACTTGCAAACGTTATCTCAAATTAAATAATTAAAAATGCAGATTTAGGTGGGAATAATGAATCCCAGGGGGAGGACATGGGGGGGGGGGGGGGGGGGGGGGGGGGGTGAATGGTTTTGTGCTTAATTAAAGTTTAGATGGCTGTGATGGGATGCAACGTCCTGTTTTATGAAAATATTTGCAAAACGCGTTTCAACCCCTTTGTAAACATTTAACAGTCTTAATCAACTCATTAATCAAGCCAATTGCAATCATAACATGCATTTGTTTTCTGATGGATAAATAAATGACAAACAGTGTTTTTTTTAATTGAACCAGTCTGTGTTTGGTAGCCAGCACCTTTGTGCTCCGTGTGCAGCATTCAGAAACATTCAGCGCACTTTGTTTTGATTAAAACTCAGTTCGGGGAGTTTTGGAGGATGGGAGGCCTTGTCAGACAGACAAGACCTCAACTGGCATCAAAACAAGAAGCTGGCTCATCACGTGGGCGTTTACACCACACAAACAATGTATCTTATGACGTTTTACTGGTAGGAATGACGAATATGTACTTAACATATACAGTGACGTAGCATATTTAGCCTCATAGGGAGTTTTCATGAGCGTGAAGTTGATTTCTATACACGAAAGGAAGCAGCAAAGCAGATCGTGAAGTTTAAAAGCAGTTTCCTGTCAACGTGGGCCGTCCAGCTGTGAACCATCAAGCTTCACCACATCCAGCACCTTCTCGATCCCTCTCCACTGTGAAGAAAGGACACGAGAACCTGTTTAAGATATAACAGTATATCCTTCGTTTATGGGCGTCTAACAGCTGGGTATTAAAAGCTGCACCCACCACTGTTTCCAATAGTTTTCAGAATCAGGCTACAGCTGCTAACATTTTAACAAACTCACCCTGCAAAACGTTATATTATATTTTCTGTTACACCTTAGGTTGTTAACCAATCAAAGTAAAAATCTCAATGTAGAAAAAATGGGTCATGCCGCTGCTAAACAGTGTCTTTCATGGAACAAATTGGTAGAAAGTCGCACGGGTTGAACCCTGTTAAAGAACTGCCTGTAACCTCCAGGCTGAATCTTGCCTGCTGATCTGCATCGTTCACACTGTGTTTAACAAGAATTGTCACATTTTTTTTAGCGTAGCACAGTCGGAGAGCCGAGGCCCGCTGACCCAGAACAAACTAAATTACAGTTACGTAACGCTCACTGCTGACTGACTCTATTTCTGGCCCTGATATTTGAACCAATTAAACGCTGCCTATCAGACTTGAAGGGTGTCTGGTTTTCTTCAACTTCACTGTGAAATGCAAAAATCGTAATTGCAGAACGTGCTGTGGCGACAGTGACACATGTAGACTGCGGTTCCATTGAAAAACACTTCTTAAAGGTGGTTTTGTCCCAAATGTGCAAAATTTAAAGCCACGTTCATTAAAAAGCAAAATTATAAATGACAGATTCGTAGCATTGATTGAGAAACAAATGATCTTGATGAACTGGTACATGGAACAGCAACAGCATCCACCTTTAGATGATCATCATTCAGGTGTGTGGTTGTGTTTGCATGTTACTCACAGTTAGCAATAATTGATGTTGTGAATGCATCCTGCTGTAGCTCAGCGAGTCTCACAAACACAGGGCCGACTGACAGGCAGTCAACACCTCGTTCTACCTTGGTTTCACTCATTATTGCGCTGCCTCTTTTCCTTTAATAAAGCCTAAAGTGGCTCTTTTCTCCTGTTTATCAAATCATGTGTTCTGCAGGGTGAGTCCACCTTCACTCGCTCCTATTATCGATACACATATTTTAACAAGACAGAGGGAGCCCAATTATTTGGCCTCTTCTCACTTGTGATACTGAAGAGTCCTACTCAAGTGATTGGCTGCTGAAATGCACACTGACGTCTATTTCTCATTCATGTGTGACACACTCATTCCCAACCAACAGTAATTTGTAAACTGATTTCCCACACAGACTCACCTCAAGTGCCTGCTTGTCAGGGCATGAAGCCGGTGACTCTAAACTACAACAGGGGTGACAAGGAAGAAAACACACTTTCTAATCTCACACCTTCACTTACTTTTGATGAGCCCTGAAGAAGGGTTGAATTGATGAGACCTGGTTGTGGCCCAAAATTTGTTGCTCGTGCATGTGTGCATCATTTGCCCCCCACTGCTGTTGTCGTACAGTAGGTGGATGGAGAATAAAACCTCTACATCGTCGGTGTGCTGAGTGTAAATGCACCACATCAGACGTTTGGAGTGACTTTGCGCTGATGAGTCTGGAAGCCGATCGAGCACGAGCTGCTGAAGCTCTGTTTATCCGGCGTCCTTGCATAATGTTTACTGCAAGATGACAGGCAGGCGACACCGTGTCAGACGCTTGATTGACAGGCACTTAGGGGTGTGCCATTTAGCCACGGTGACCTTACTCGCATGTCACCGCCCTTATGAAAAGGTCACCCTTGTTGCACTAATGAGTCATATGATTTCAAGAGTCTGATGCAGCGAAGACCAGGAGTTCCCGTTTTAGGTAAGTCAGTGTTGTCAGAGGGGTCAGTAAAGCTTCACTTTATGTTACTGTACTTGCACATGAAGGGTTTTTGCTTTGTAACAAACCCAGCAAACACAAAAAGGTCCCATTCTTCAATTGCATTGTGCTCTTCCCTCCTCTTTGCTTCAGGCCTTTAGTGCACTACACTTTGTCACATAAGGTAACACAGGAATTAGCAGAACAAGCAGATATTATCTTACAACTCCATAATGGAAGCACATAACTAAATACCTCAAGGAAATTGCATAAACAAAAAGGTAATTGATTCCAGGCGAGCTGCAGGTGGACACTTAATTACAGGAAATTTATTAAGCAATGTCCATTAATCACACTGACATGCAGCTATTAAAGGGATGAACAGTTTGCACAGTTTGGGTAACGCAATAATATTAGGATGAGATGGGGTGCGGGTGCTGAGACATTGTTTATTCCTGACAGATTGAAAAAGACTGCATGGGAGTGTTTTCATACACATGTAGCACATGAGGTCCTGCATTTATTAGGGGATGCGCATCATAAGCTGATAGGGGTGGTTTTGGGGGACAGAAAGATGAGGGGAAGGGGTGTTTGTTTTACAGTAGGTGTGATAAAACAAAAGATTTTTTGTTCTTTTTTATCCAGACCTTAACTAAAAAAATTCTGAGGTAAAACATCTACATGTAGCAACTTCTGGGGCCTCTCTAGGTCTTGACTTTGTAATAGCTAGTGTTAGCTTTCTAACGGTGTTAGCACGTGTTAGATAGTGGCCCAGTCAATACTAAATGAACACATTTGTAACCTTTGTAACTCTAAAATGGTAAAAACTCCTCCTTCTCACGACAGTAATCCACACTGACAGACCTCTCTTTTTCCAAGAACCTGTCTACATCCTCCTAAAGGAGAGACTTTGGGAAATTGGCCTTATTCCCCACACACTCCGAGGCAAGTGGCAATTAAACCACTGATTAACGTGAGCCGGCTCTTGAACACAACTTCATAGGGGTCTGACAGAACAGTGGGGAGAAGGGGAGATAATTCAGAAATCTCCTGACCTTGTGCTTATTATCTCTGGCTAATGACTGTTGGCTTCCCTGATGAAACGGGAACCTGGTCAACCTGTTTGATACATGTTCTTCATCTTGTCCATTTGCTGTGTACAATGAAAGTCATTATACAAGTCACATCCTCATGGGCATTAACCTAATTTGTTTATATAGTGCTCTCAGTTATATTTGCCCCAAATGATTAAATTTCTTTGTCTTTCAGGCTGCAAAGACATTGAATATATTTATATATTGCAGTGCAATAGGTACAGCATATGTATTAATGAATTATTGATTTGCATGTAAGTTTTAATATTATTGGAATATTATTCTCACTCTTCCACTGCCAGTAAAATACAGCAACAGCAGTGGAGCATTTATTGTCTATCCATCCTTTAGAATCCCATGAAACTGATTTCAGTTCATTTTGTCTAAATTGATGATAAGAGTGTGAAGATATAATATTATTGCTCCGTTTTATTTTAGAATCATACGAAAAAGTATTTACATAGTTATGTGAAATAAAATTAGCAAAAAAGACACAAGTAGATTTGCGAGCTACACTTTTGTCTTTGAGTTAATGAGTGTAAATCCCTTTTATGCAGCTGTCATAAATAAACATTTACTCATTACTCGGCCACTCATTAGTTTTTGCCTTTGTCTGTTAAAAACCTCTTACCTCTTAGTTTTATGCTAATTTCAAGGTGACACTGTGACAATGGCTCTGCTAATGCTAATGCTAAAGCTAACTTACCGAACATTATTCTATCCTATGCAATGCATATACGTATGTTTGGATCAAGCTAATTTAATTCGCAAATACTGTAATTCTGAATGTATCACCTCTCAATCCTTTCATCGGTCAATCATTTAAATTAAAATGTTTTCATTGATTTATGATTTTAAAAGCTTGCGGAGGGCGGATTTATCAGGTTTACTTCATCTTAAATGTTGTTTTTGGTCCCTTGTAAATGTAGATGTAGATGCTTTAAAAGAAAGAAAGTAAGTTTTAAGTGACATTTTTTCTGGGCAGCTGGTTGAGTCATTATTAGCTATTGACTCATAATATGATTTAATTCATTATGGTTACTTTGTGCTGTATGGTCAGTTAAACTCCTTATTAAGCACGGTTCATAGTCAGTGTTTCTCTGACCTCAGGGTGAAACTCAGCTGATCGCAGCAGATGCAGGAACCAGTGACGGTCTCGCAGGCCTCAGTTTGATCCTGTAACAGATTGATACACCAAATAGGAGCTGACACACATTGCTAAAGATGCCAATGGTAATTAATTAGCATCTCATTTTGACCATGGCACAACAGGACGTGGAGCTTGCTTCTCGATGCCATTACCCCTCCAGGCTTTGTATTATCGAGGTTAGAATCCCGGCTCCGCGCTCTGAGGGCCGCTTAATAAATTGAGGAGGGCACGTTGACAGTCAGATTTTCATGGCGTGTCCCCGTCTCGGCGGTTCCCAGCGCCCCTGGCTATGACAAACAGTCCCGGCTTCAGTGCCGTCGAACGCAGCTTAGGAGATCAAAAGGCGGGACTTAAAATGTGTCTTGTTGGAGCTATTAGCTGTGAGCCGCTTCATTTGACATTTGGCCTGTGTCTCTGACTGAGATGAAAAGGGTTCATACGCTGCTGAGGAGGTGTAGGATTTGATGAGTAGGACACTTGTGCGCTGACCTAAAGCAGCGTGTATGGCTGTACTTTGTTGGCGGTGCTGTTCTACCAGAAATCCTTACTGCGTATTTAAACTCTATAAATTAAAGGAAAAAAAGAAAGTTCTGATTTACAGCCTTATTTCCTTGTGCGATGCTCGTCGTGTCTGAGGCGAAAATTGCTTGGAATGAGAACGTCCACACCCAGCGATCGGTTAATTAGAGACTTGTTTTAGTGCGTTTTCCAGAAAATAAAAACAAGGCAGAACAAACCGGTGGTTGAACGAGACACATGAAGATGAACTTGTTCATACAACTACGATGCCGCTTATCTGTTTTCTTTTTCGGGATGGGGGAAGTTGGACTTGAAAAGCCCCAAAGTTCTGAACGTGCTGGAGCAACTAAGTGACCATGGAAAGTTGGGTTTCAGGTACATAAAAGCAAAGCGTCTAGATTGGGAGTTACAGGCATTTTCCATGACAGCAGCAATCTAATCCTCTTTTTCTTTTTTTGGGGTAAGATGTTTTTAAAACCCCTCCGAGGTTTCATAGCCCCAACCGCACTCTGTTTTTATCCATCTTTTTTCCTCCTCTCTCCCTCTCTCTCTTTTTTTTTGAGCGGTGCGAATGAGCTAAAAACTGCAGAAAACTCAGAGGTGGAAAAGAGGGAGAGATGACAAAAGACAGAGTAGCAGAACTGATGTGTTTGATCAAATTATGGCTCTAGTTTGGACCAAAGAGGCGCCTGGCTTAGCCAAAATCCAGCAGTATTACATTCATTTTTAACCTCAACAACCCTGTCAAAACGTGTTCAAACTTTATCAGGAGCGATCCCTCGTGTAGCATTCCAGGTCTGCAAATTACAGAAATTGATATGACAGTTGAAATCAAGAAGTCTTGTGTCAACAAAAGCTTTGTCCCTGACTTCACAGGAACATTTAAATCTTTAGGCAAAGCTGCTGTTTACCTGTAGGGTTTGAGTTTCCCTCCTCACATTTTTAAGGAATGTTCTTGATTCCTGGGATCAAACGAGGAGGGAACAAAGGTTGAAAACATTTGTTGTGAATTAAGTCGTCCGGGGAAGACGAATGAAAGAGAAAAAGCACCTAGGCTGCAGCCTGAAGAGTGAAGGGGGTTCGGTAGGTAGATTGAAGCATCCTGCCTCTGCCAACCACACCGCTGCACTCAGATACTGCGCTTATTGGATCCAGGCTCTGCGGATTTAGGGGAACGAGGCACAGTTCGCCCGCCCAATCAAACCACAACAGAAGGCACGAAAACAAACGTCTCAGAATAGAAGTCCTCCTCGTCGTTTGGCTGCCTGTTCAAAGATTTGTGGGGAGATGTTTGATCTCAGTTAAATAATCAGCCGCTTGTGCCGGGGCTGCAGCAGGTTTGGTGTTTTCCAACGGCGCCATGAGGTAAAAGCCTGAACTTTGACTGTCCAATGTGCAACAGCAGGCGTCGAGGCTGCTGCAGGCTGGTGTGTTTGCAGGTATGTTTCAGCTCCAAACACTTAGTGATCGAGTAACAGAATTTCACTCATCTCCAGGTTAAACTGGGCCCGTTCATACCTCTTATGCAAAGCTTTAGATTTCAGAGTTACATTTAAGACCTGTGCTCTTAATGATGAATCCTAATTTGTAGGGCCACTCATTTACTATTCATTCATTTATTAATGCAGTGATGATAAATTATAAATATGCATTTGCATAGATTGATAGAATTCGGGTTACATTTATGCTAGTACAAAAGATAAGTAGTATTTGTTTCAAACAAGTCATAATCCATTTAAACAAAGACAAAATAGGGTTTATAAAATAAAAAGAAAATAATAACTTAACATATTTTTACGTAACAAATAATTTTTTACTTTAACAAATATGCTCAATAGCATCAGTAACTGTATATTTAGTAGCATTTCCTGTTGTTTACTTTATTATTCTGCTACAGTGTTTCACAGTTTCTACTGTTTAACATGTGGCCTGTAACAAGTAGCTCTTCCAGCACTAATCTTAAGGTTCCTTTTTTCTAGAGGTCACATAAAAAACATGTGATTATGTTTAGTCACAGCAATCACTAAGCTGCGTAAATGGCCTTTTCATTACTGCAGGAAGTCACCTGTCCAGATGTGACTGCATCTGCAACAGTGCTGAACAAGCAGCTGGAGTTCAGGGATCAAAGTGAAGCAATACAAAGAGAAAATTACAAAAGTGACTTCATTTAAATTGTGAATTTTAATCTACCTGCCTAATGGTTCAAACACACTGGTAGACATGGCTGTATGCTTCATTTTCAATGCTAATTGGAACAAGCTGCCTGATATAGCAGGGTTAGGATACCCATTGTGGCTAATTTCACACTTCCATTAAATCCACTTTGCTTCTTTATCTGTAGCTTTGCTTACAGAAAATGGTAAATCACCGGCTCACAAAATTGGGCAAATCAAAGACATAAAGGTGTGTGTGTGTGTGTGTGTGTGTGTGTGTGTGTGTGTGTGTGTGTGTGTGTGTGTGTGTGTGTGTGTGTGCATTCTAGTAATATGAGTTAAAGTCTGCTGCAAAGCTTTAAGATATTTGACAGAGCAGTGCAGTTGATAATAGAATAAAACAAACAGCCAGGACTGGAATGAGACAGGAGAGCACAGAAAGATGATGTACATTATGAGGACATGAATGCATAATAAGCGCCTGCAATTAGCCCGGCCAGCCATTGGCATATTGTAATTACTGTGCTGCCTGTATGTCGAATCAGTCAGAGGAGGCTCAGTCTAATTTGGGTGTGGGACGGGTGGGGGTGCAGATCAGATCCTGGGATAATTGTTGGTGACTCTCTGTCCCTCTCAGCCGACAGGGTGGGACACGGCTCAGGTCTCCAGAGGACGCTGAAAAACTGTAAATCCTCTCTTCATCATTTGAACATGTGCCCTGCAGAGCTCGCTGCGAGAGCACAGGACGGTGGGGCGAGAAGAGGGGGAAAAAAAGTGTTTTACATTCACAGATGATCCTAATTTGGTGTGGTTTGGAGTGTAATTTAGATCAAACATAGCCATGTAAATGAGTCAGGGTTTTCATAATTAGGTGCCTCTGAAGAGGGGTGGAGAGCGAGAGGGGTAGAGCTCAGACCACATCAGTAGGTGTGGCGCCGAGGCCGTGGATCCACTGCTAGGCAATTTTCGGTTTCTTTCTTTCAGAGATTCCAGAGAAAAGGGAGAGCGCGAGCTGCAGCGGGCGGGCGCGGGTTGGTTTAGGGGAAAACACACTCCCAGCAGCACACAGCAACAAAATAGGTCACTCTGCGCCGATTTGGCTTGTCTGTTTCCACTAAGCAACCGGCTCGGCTCGGCGTTCGGTACAGGGGAGGAAACTGGCTGGTTGCCAGCGAACACACACATGGAAGAGGCTTGTTTTCCCCCAGTGGGGCCTGTTGATTGAGGATTACCACGCTGGAATATTACGGTTATTGTGTAGGTGTAATGTTTACATTTTGGGCGCAACAGTACAGTGAAGATTCAGCCAACAGGATGAAGGTCACCGCTGATGTACTGTACGCACCATGAATGCGTAATACAAAGAAGAATAGAACTCAAAGTGTACAAACTTCATGAGTAAATGCTTTCACAATAATCATTTATACAAATGATTGAATAATAATAATTAACCAAACAAATGAAAACATCCATAGCTAAATGTTAATAATATACTGTGAGTCTGTCATGTGTAACACAGGGATCAGAGAACTGCATAATGATGGAACCGGTAACGCTTCCTTTCACCTCCTTAGTTGGCGGGAAGGTTAAAGGTACAAACCTTTGACAGGAGGGATACTGAAGATTAGTTGATGAGTTCACAGCTGAACCAACAGACAGTGAGCAGGAGCTGATGGATTGTTACTGGGAGCTGCCAACACTCAGCAAGTGCAGCTTTCACTCCAGCTGTAACCTCGGAAAAGCCTGAACTTCTGAGCTCCGAGAGCCAAATCATTTGCCGCCTGTCTGTCTGTACTTCAAGATAAGAATCGCATTCGGGGTTTTGTGCTGCGCAAAGGATGCCAAGAGACTCAAAGTATGTTGGAGAATGCATGTGATGTGCAGTTTACTAACATCGAGCCACTTTGTCTGTGGGTTTTTAAGTACAAACAGTTTTCAAACTCTCTCTGCCAAAGTGTGGAAAAGTTTCCGCTTTAGCTATGGTGCTAGCCAGCCGGGGGCAGGCGGGGCCACCTGCACAGAAGGTAAATGCAGCATGGCAGGATTGTGAACCTCCCTAGGGATGCTGGGACAGCCACATGGCCCGCCAGATCTGCCAGGGTGGCCCCGGTGACACCCGGCTGGGTGCCGTGCTGGGCACCGCGACGCGATGCGACACGCCGCTAAGCCCGAGGATTAGCTCACGGTGCCACCTTATCTGACGAGAGCGCAGCCAATGGGATTGTCTTCCCTGCTTGCGTTGACGACCAGCCCTCCTTCTCTGAGCCATTTCAATGGCTACTCTCCTTGTTCCTGGCAGCAGCGGAAGCGCATACATGCAACCGTGCTGGTAGTAGAATGCAGCGTTGGCTTGTGTTCGCTTGGAGTGAGGAGTGAAAGGCCGGTCCAAGGAGGGGGACACCGCCACCACCAGCACGTTATGGGAGATCACCTGTTAAAAAATGCTCCATAGGTCACGTTATAAGAACGTCAGTCCATTGAGTCCTTCACTCATCAGCGCAGCATCCGCATATTGCTAACATTCTGGGCCTATTTGTGCTCCATCCATTTGGACAACTCCATTATTTCCCGTCCGTCTCCCGAGTATGTGGAACTGTACGACTCCATGTAAATCAATGGAGATAACCTTTCAAGTCAAAGTAGCTGGGAAAAGTCCAAAGTCAAATCAAATAGAAGCCTGTGGGTTGATGAATGCCCGCCTCGAGTGCTGTGCTTGTCCAAACAGATATGTACAGCATGAACTGTGGAGTAAGAAGCAGAATCTATCGCTTTTGGTTGCAGCCTTTTTGCGTCTATCAACACCAGACAAAGAGAAACTAATAGAAATTTGATCTAAAATTTGAACTTGAACTCTGGACCTTATGCAAATAAATGTATTTGAAGTGAAGGAAAGACGGATGGAAACAGTGTAATGTTTTTACAGGCCACAGAGCGTTTTAGGATGTTATTTGTGTACACATGTCAAACTCCTGCAACAAAAGCTGCTCCTCACATCGTGTCATTAATCTTTCTGAACATGTGTGATGTGTCTCTGTGTTAACAGACAGTAACACAGAAAGATCAGAAAGAAACAAAAGTCAGTTTTGTTTGCTAAAGTTTGACTTTTTAAACAGTTGCTGTTTGGAGTTTCTGGTTTTCTTAATCGAGGACTCTAGACACTAGACAAATAATTGCCTCTTTCACATAAGCAACCCAAGAAAATCTCCACAGGCCCGTGCACAGACGTTGTGTTGACTAGTGGGTTCAACGTGCCCACTCGCTCTCTGATACTCCATACGTGAACTCACTTTCATCCCAAACAGGCTTAGGACCAGGGGCCCTGCTGGAAAAAGTCCAAACTTGAAGGTTCCTGGTCACACATGCAGCTCAAGCATTCCAACATACTCTGGATTCCAATGCATGTCGGACTTGGGCTAGAAGCTTTTTATAATCTTGTACTCTTAGAGTTGATTTCACATACCACCGTACTTAACTAATTGTCTTAACTGTCTATGTCATATCTCTATTTCAGAACAGAACCATGTCTGCCTCTTTTACTGCACATAATTAGAAGAGGAGTGTTTCCACATAACACCGGATGTTACCAAGTCATTCCTGAGCATAAAAGTAGATTCCCTATTGACTCTAATGAGAGAAGCTGAAGGATCTCCCCTGTGCCTCATAATGATGTGTCAGGCAGACTGAGGCCACAGAGCTGCTGGACACCTCTGACACAGGTTTGGCATCTCTGCATGAAGTACCCAGACGTTTGATAGCTAATTACGGTTTCCGTTCAACAATGTATCAGAATGTATTTATTTGAGTATCTGTGTGTGTGTGACATCCTCACTCATAAAAGGAAATCTCATCTTTAGACCAGATGTGATCTTTAGCTTTAAAATGAGTGTCCTGTCACTGCCTCTCATAATGGACGTATGGAAAGCTCCTGCTCCCACGTCATCTCTGAGTGTCACAGCAAAATTAATGTAAAGTGTATGTTTTTGTAGAATTTACATTTGCCTAAAAGAATAAAGAAAAATATTCAGATAAATTAGAATGTGTAATAATAAAACTGTAGAGTAACACAGTGTTGCATCATCAGCATAATGTAGCAAGTATTGTAGCATTGTTACAATATGCAAATTTTCACTCTTATGTGACCTGATCTTGTTTCATTCATTTTATAAATGTTATAATGTGCACAAATACCAAACAAATATTAGAATTTAAATAGGTCAAAGTATTTTTCCAGCTTTCAAATTGTGACTTTAATATGTGCTTTTCCCAGATTTTAATTCTTTACAACAACAGTACAATCATGGACCCACATAAATCACCCTCTGAACCTTTCCTTGCCATGAAACCTCCATGTCCATCTCCCCCTCACCCATCGTACCTCCCCCCCCAGACCGACCCCAGGCTGGACACAGAAGGGACGGGGCTGCCAAGCACAGCACATGGCCTCAGGTCTGAGGACAACAGAAGTCGAGGTCCCTGCAGGGTCCTCGGGTTCGTACAAGGCTGTACTCCCACGTGCTCACACCGCCGCCTCCCCACTCAGTGGACACCTCGGGCGGATGGGAGAGCACACAGTCGTCCCCCTGGGAGACTGAGGTGATGGGGACTGTCATTCCTCAGAGCTGCATTCCCCCTTTTTTTCTCCACCTCTTCTCACTCTCCACTCTCCTGCAGGCTATGTCCTGTGCACGTGATGCAACAGACAGTCTCATGCTGCATTACCCATACACCTCTCTGTCCCTGTCTGCCTCGCTTAAAGCCATGTTCACTGATGTAGCATCAAAACTGGGACACGGACATGGCACACATAGACAAGGGAAGGAGAGAGATGCCAGAAAATGGCGCTACGGACGCTGCGCAGGATTTATCGCTGTTTTCTTACCAGATTCATCAGGTCGATGTGACCAGAGGGCTCTGTCTGTCAATGGGATGCTCTACAGTTTAATGAATATTGCTTAGTTCAGTTTGATTCACACAATACCAATATTTATTACCTATTTATTAACTAATATTTTATAAAAAAATTATGTTATTATTGGATTATTGTATGACAATTTTAACACTAGCATCATTAGCATGACTGAGGCTACGGGTGCTTAATAGAGCAGTGCTACTGTATAGTGTGTGTTTTCTGCTTTGTGATTGTAACATAACTAATGTGTGTTTAATATGAAAGCCTATATGGCAGAATTAAAATAGTTGTAACAAAATGAACATAGACAACTAATTTACCGAGTGCAAGCATTTTTCTCTACTCTGGTGCATTTGACCTGCTGCTGCAGCAGTTTCGTTCTTCCTGGAACCCTGTTAGTGATTCCATTTCCTCTGTAACAGGCAGATGAAAGTGCAGGTGAACTCATTGTTATTAATCCCTTGTAAGTATTTCCGACGGTGCCTGTAAAGACTCTTCAAACAGTGTTGCTCATGTCTCTGAGGAACTTTAAAGTCACATCAGCCGCTGCTTTTATGAGCCCTTCTCAGAGCAAAATGAATGACATTGAGCACGCTAAGATCCAATATTCTCTGAGCTGAGTGTACATAAACACCAGTGCTCATCTGCGCCTGCTTATTTGTTCTTACAAGTATTAGTTTTTGTATTAGATTCCGTGCTCAATATGCGCTTGTTTGAAGTTAAAGGCTCCACTTTTCGGGAGGCGCAAGCCAGAAAAGTTGGAGGAGAAGCAGGGGAGAAAATTTTCTTCTTCCATTTTTAGATCCGCGGAGTTCATTAGCCGCCTCATAATCTGCCGATGTGGCGATAAAAAATGTGCACTAACAAAAAGCACCAAGCCTTTTCCTGACATGCCATTAAACGGTGATGCATGACTGTTGCTGGGAGTACTCCGTCTAAGTATTTCCAGTTGAAAGGTCAACAGGGAAACATGACGGCGCCGTGAAACGGTGCGCTGTACAGTTTCCCTCCCTCATAGTTAATTCCTGTCAGACTGAGCAAAGCGTGGAGATGTGGCCTTAACGCAGCGCTACAGTTGTGATGCGCGAAGGATGCGGCGACTCCGACTCCGGCACCGCTGCTTTAATTGACACACCCTGTTTATCTGTAATAGTCCTTGAGCTTTCGTAATCTAACAATAAAACACCCTGCTCATTTCTCCGCTCCTTTATCTGCAAAACCAAGTTGTTATCGCGACGTATGAAGCGTCGGCCCAGTATCTTCCATCACAACTACTTCTAATGGCTTTTAAAGTAGTTACCTGCGAAGCTCAGACATTTGTTATGGTCATTTTCCAGGACTGACACAGCGCAAAGGTCCGTGGCTATCGGGAGGCAACATCATTATGAATTATTGTTTGCAGCCAAGGTAGAAAATTGTACTTTGTGGCTGTGTTTCCCTTGTGATAAATCAACCAGTCACTTTTCACATCTCGGACTCTGCTGAGCGCAGGACTTTTCACCCCCCCTACACACTGTTTACCCATTTCCTTCACCCTCCCTGTCGCCGTGAAAAAGCTGCCCGTAGGTTGCTCACTGCTACGGCCGCGTTCCACCATTTTTCAACTGAAGATCTTTGCTCATTCCTGATTATTAGCGCCGGCCTGAGGTGCAACTTTTCAAATGTTTATCCTAACTGCACAGTTGTGCTACTCAGGAGAGAGAAAGAAACACAAGTGACAGGAAAATAACTAAACAAAAGCGCGGATGTATTTGTCAGTTGCTATCAGATCGCTGTTAACATGGTTCCCGGACCGTCTGTTGGTGTTGTGAGAATAAGAGGTGAAGCAGCACAACTTTATCCCCGACTACATCTCCTCTGGTAAAGTAATCCTCTTGTGTGGCGGCGGCGAGATAAGGCCCACACACTCGCTCACGGCCTTGGCAAAGCCGAGTCAGGAAGGAGTTGGCCGGTAAACAGAGGTGATCATTGCTCACTAAGAGGAGCTGGAGTCTCAGCAGTGCACTGATCTTCTGTCAGAGCCAGGGTCAGGGAGACGGGCAGAGATATGCACCACAGAGGAAGGAGGAAGAAGTAGAAGGAGGAAAATAGGATGATGGAAGAACGACAAGACGGATGGTGCGAGAAGGAGATGAAATTGAGAAGCAAGAGGAAGGAGGTGAGGGTGGCGAGAAAGATGGAGCTGTGGATTAAAGAGGGGAACAAAGCAGAGACAATATAGATGTGTGGAGAAAAGAAAATGTGTTTGTCTTAAAGTAAAATATATTCCTATAATATTATTAAAGACAGGCTGAGTAATAAAAATATGGCCAAATCCAAATTATGATAAAATATAAAAGGAGCTGAGAAAAAAAAGACAAATTAGAGGTGAGAAAAGGAAAGTGGGTAAATGAAGGAGGTACAGTATGAGACTAATTGGCAAGAGAGAAAGTTGAGAAAATGTAGTTATCATGAAGGAGCAAAAAACATGTTTAACTGAACTGAGTTATGCGAAAAACAGTGAAAAAAAAACAGATGCAGCCAATGTGAGAAAAGCAAGGATGAGGCGAGGCCTGCTACACAGCGTAATTAACCAAAACCCAGGTTCCCTTCATTCACCTCAAACAGGCAGCGGAGCGTTAGCTTGTCCCGCCAGCGCAGGGCTTCACCTGTTACTGCATTCTGATCACTGGGTGGCTCTACAGCCCCATCAGGACCATTAATATTAATGGCCCGGCAGTTTGTCTGTGCTGATCAGAGCTCTCGGCTGACTGCTTCTCAGCGGGGTGCCACACCTTGCTGTAGGTGACTGTCAGCTTTGATTAGCGGCAGATTAAGGGCTCTGTTCCTCATCGCCGCCGTTGGACGTACTTAGATAAGCGGCACAAGTGCCAGACGATTATTCACTGTCAGGAGCGCTGAAAGTCCACCACGGTTGAAACAGGCCCATTCGGGAGCCAAAGGCCTGCGCGGTGAGTGGGTCCGGTCCGAGTCCGAGTAGGAGCAACGGTAAACAGCATCCAGGGGCTTTTCTGCAGTGATGGATGAGGCAGCGAGGCTGAAAGTGGCTGAAAGGTAAAATTGTATCCAGCACTGGTGAGGGGAGGAGTGGAGGTGTGTCCAGCATCTGCTTCTTAAGCCATTTGTAACAAATGTAACGCTGACTCAGCGTTCCCACACATCAGACTTTTATCTCCGTACAGTATGCTGTGATCTTGGCGATCGATCTCCTTCTTGCTGTTCCCATCACCTCCTCTGACCTGTCAGTCAAACAAGTGGCTTGGGATTTCTGCGTGTTTTCTTTGATTAATTCTTAACAACAGACAGATGAAATCTTTTCATTCAATAAATACATGTTCAATTCTTAAATCTGATAGATACAGGCATAGCACCGTGGGAGAGTGTAGGAGCAGCTTGGCTTGAGAGTGGGTGCTTTGCCCTCCTCATCTGTCTTCCTGCAGACACTATGACCCTCATCCCAACAGAGAACTCCAGGTAATACAGATGACTGTCTAGTTGACTGCAGGGCCACTCGCCTGCAGGAACACATGCGTGACTCTGCAGAGCGCAGGCTGTCGCCGGGTGCTTTGGAGCTTCTCAAGGGGAGGCCACCTGTAGGATGAAGCCCCTGGAGATTTATTTCAGCCTCCTCGCTTACGGAGTGGGCCATGTGACATTTCTTCCTGGACCGACTCTGCTACTGTACGCTCAGAGGACTTAATTGACTGTGTGCAGTTTCAGTGGCTTAGCATCTGGCGTTCACGATAATCCCCCTTCTGTCCTGCATCAGTCAGACGTATTGATGAAACACTCAGGACTGTAGTGCTGCGTTTACTCGGCACATTAGCCCATTACAGTTATGGGCAGACACGCGAGCGGAGACTCTTTACCTGAAGAGGGATCGTTTGTGTGCAGAGGAGCAAAACAGGCCGCTGAGTGCGGCGTGAGGACAGATCTGTCATTTCATACTGTAAGCAGTGTTCAAAAAGAAGTTATAGACACGCGCCCCAAACGGCTGACTTTGAAAATAAACAGCATAAACAGTCATATCCTCAAATATTTAAATGATTCAACATCTTCGCGTGGATTTGGAAAACCAACTGCCGTTTTGATACCGGCTTATGCTCGTGAAGCTCAGACCATCAGCTCCAGGTGTGTGGATGCTGCAGTGCGGCGGCATCCGTGCCGGGAGGACACTTGTTCCCTGCGTGTTTCCAATCACGCGACGCCTAATGGCCCCGCGCTCAGACGCTCGCTGTGGCGCATGCGCTGCCCACCACCCTCCTCTCCCCTTGCCCACTGGGTGCAGTTCTGGGTCTGGGGCAGATGGGATACAGGCACCAGGAAGAGAGAAGAGGGGGAGGAAGGGGAGGAGATGTGTGTGTGTGTGTGTGTGTGTGTGTGTGTGTGTGTGTGTGTGTGTGTGTGTGTGTGTGTGTGTGGCCTCTGCGCGTCCGTGCGTTCAACATGCCATTCAGAGACCCCCTTGTGTGAACTGCCCACACTTCATTAGAATGCCAGGATAATGGCCAACAAGCACGCGCCGTGACACCCCATTTCCTGTGCACCGAGCGCTCCAACCACGGCAGATGTCGCCGGTGCCGCCGCTACCAGGGGCCCCTCCACTTCCTGTCGCTTCGGTCAAGTCGGCATCGCGCCGCCAGGGAGGAAGGGGCGGCCAGAGCAGCCATATACAGCAGAGGCGGCACCGCTGCCAATCTGAGACACTTATGGTTTGGGAGACGCTGTTTGTCTTCTCGTTTTTTTCCCCCTGTTTCCGTTTCGCCACACACTTTCCAAATCTCCCTTTTGGTGCTAATGGCTGATTTACTACTCAAGCGCTTGGGATTACGACACGGCAAAGGATCATTATGTTCCCCGTCTCACTGCCGCTGCCCCTCCAAAACCCAAATGATGTATCTGTAGACAAAACATAAACAGATGTTTCAGTGGCTGTTAGGTGTCCTCACCGGGGGAGGGGGGGAGGGGGTGAGGGGGTGAGAGGGAGGGGGACAATGTGGCTCTAAAAGGTGTTATTATGCGTTGTGGGCGGCGGCGTGGCATGTGGCTGGACTTAAAGTGCTGTCATGGACACGTCGGGAGAGGGAGCAGGGGCCGTGGACCGAGGCTAATGGAGGCAAAACAACCTCCAGCTCCGGCCCCCACTGTCCAAAAATCAGCTTTTAGTGGGAAAACACAGGCCACCTCTCAGTGCTCACGCAACACGATACGTCAATATGAGAGGCAATTTAATCCCCTCATTTGAATATGCATCCTCCAAACCCGGCCCGCTCCCTCTCCCCTATGTGTTTTTGAACCCCGACCAGATTTAAGGACCGTGGGGGGAGGAAATTGTTGTGCATTTCCGGACAAATTGAGTTAAACAGACATTAAGTAGGGCTTTAAGAAAACAAATGGCGGTCTTTATCACAGGTGGACACTGATGGCCTAATGGGGGCCTGCGAGACGATCGTATCACCAGCTAATGGCTTGACAGGATGCATTAAGGTTTTTGTGTAAAGGAGTGGCCGGGCCAAATGCAGATCTGTCAAGTGCGGCGTGTCCCCGTTCTCTGCGCGGGGAAGCAGATGTTTGTGTGTGCGCGGCCGCCTGGCGGTGGGAGGGGGGGGGGTTAAGGGGGGAGGCCAGCAGCAGATGCCTGTACCGGTGCCAAGGTGCCCCATCGTACAGACGCTTCCATGTTAGGAGGCAGAAAGCTGCCCCCCCCCCCCCCACACACACACACACACACCCCACTCACCATAGGTGACTGCCCAGCTGAACGCCCCCACCCCCCCGCTGCCCCCTCCTGCTGCACCGCCACCAGAGTCCAACCCCTTTCATTTATTCATCTATTTGTTGAATTATTTACTCATTCCGTGGCTCGTTTGGCCATTTAACGACTGGCCCGGAGGCAGGAGAACCGCGGAGCATTTACTTCAGGCACAGATGACCGTTCACTTCATTTATTGGGAAAATAAAAGCTAATGCTAAAACATTATGGTGCTTTACAGCATGCGCTCCAGATATAAATAGCATTGTTCAGAAATATGCCTCTGTTGCACTACGGGCTCTTTTTAATCCACATCTATTCACTTTCTTCAGTTTCTACTGGGTTTATTCTTAATGTCAGTTCGTAACTTGGTGCAAACCGCCAGCAGTGAACCTCTTTATTTACACAAATATCCATTGCTGCTCAACCATTATGAGATGCTAGCGACCCTTCCTTGTTCTTCTTTCCCTCTTTCCTTCACATCCTTTCTGCTTTGCCTCTTCTGTCCTTCCTCCTCCTCCTCCTCCTCACCTCTACTCTCACCCCCGCCGCTCCCCTGCTTCGGAAGGAGAACCCTGCTTCGCAAAGGTACAGCTTGTTTTATTAACATCAAAAGCGCCCGTGGGAGACGCCAGTGATCAAATTCCCCTCTAATTAAAATGAACCTGGGTTGAGGATGTTGCGCTGCTTAATATGTACAGAACGATGCTGACTGCACAAAGCGGCTCCTCCTTTTGTTGGTGCGGATAATGCGGGCCCCGCCGGGACAGCGACGTGGGCAGAATGAACATACCTATGGAGCATCCTCACGATCTGGGTGATGTCCTCATCGCCGTTTGATGAGACACTGATGTCAAATGTGGCCGGTGAAGCCTAGGACTCACCTCGCCTCTAATTTGGAGGCTGATTGATGGAGCTGGAGGCAATATTGCAATATATTCCACTCCTGTCTAGGTTGCGCCTGCTCCGCCCTTTGCAGAGCCAGTGCCCTTCCTCATCTGCGCCTCCCAGGACACCTCCCAACTTCCTGAGTTCAAGTTCACTTTGCACTCCATTCTCAGTCCCATCATTGCCGACAAACGAAGGGACTGTGTTTCTAGAACATATAGTCTGGATGAGACTTCAAAGGGAAAAGTTAAGTTAAGCTTTTTCAGCGTAAAAGAAACCTGAACCTGTTTTTTTCCGTGTGTATCTCCTAAAAGCATTGATGTCTCTAATTATCAGCTCGGTCAACTTCTTATATTGATTCGCATGAAAACGCAACAGATCGAAGCCTCTTCTTCTTTCTGGTCCTCACCTCTTGTTCGGGGGCTTACGCTTCAGGTTGGACTCGAGTTATGCTGGCGTCGCAGGTGTGCAATAAGGTGAGATGAGGGATATAAATTCAATTTAGATCAGCGGCAGCAATCCAAGCCAGATCTGGGTTATGAATCCCTGAGCAGTTCATGCCTTGCACACAAATCACACACCCTTGGTTTGCTTTAGACGTAGCCTGCTCCTGCACTGTGACCTTTGACCCCCCACTGAGCAGCACAACGACATAATGCAAAGTCCCAAAAACAGATTGCAGATATTGAATGTTTGACTGTGGAAGCCCTCGTCCAGGACATGATCTCACTCCAGAATGGACGTCCGCGGTCCGTTTGGACTAACGCGCTGTTTGTGTTTGTGAACATTTGTTAAATGTGAAGCAACACAATCAGCACAGAGCACCGCATCCAGGCCAGCGTGGATTCCTGCACACTTGCGTTCGGGCTTCCCTTTTTACAGCCATCCCACCCTGCTGTCAGACTCTGGAGCAGGTAGCTCGCACTCCATTAAACAAACACTGTGGCCCCTCACTTTTATTTGACATTTTATTTGGCTGTGACAAACGAGCAGCAGTTGGATTATAACATAATTTGTCTCCTCTTTATTACCAGCACAAAGGACACCATTCATTAATTATTCTGCCGTTGCCGCTCAACACTAACTGGAAAGGTCCCTCTTTGGACAGATGGCGAGGACAATGTTATTTATATCAATCAGTCCAAAATGTTCAGCGAGGATTACTATGCCTTGGACCGCTTTGATTTATGTGTGTGCACCTCACCCCACACCCAACCTCACCGGCTCCTGCAGGGACACTTTAATCGAATGGGAATTGGAAACAGACTCGCAGGCCATGTTTATTTATACACCTCACTTCTTCCTCTTTCGGAACTAAAGTTCTTCTTCTGTTGGTGTTTTAGGAGACGACGAGACACGTTTCCTTCACTTATTAGAGTCTAGATGAGTGGAAATGAAAGACCCACCACGGCTGGACGTGATGCACCTGCATTAAAACACCTGTCACTCCTAGGCTACTGAGTCTCATCATACATGTAAATTAGCCAACATGTGCTTAAATACATTTAAAAAGCCAGTTAAACTCTCTCATGCTGTTTGAGCGTTTGTCAGCAAAACGCTACAGATGCTGCAGCTTTACGTGAACGAGGCAGTTTGTAGCTGTTAGAATAATGAATCTGAAGCTGTAGAACATGCTTGAGTACAAACAGACAGGCAGGTCTGCCCCTGACACCGCCTCTAACAACTCATCATTACCTTTCTTCCCTGCATGCTAACCGGTCCCAGAGCAGCACTCGGTGGCTGGGCGCCGCCATTTACGCGTCTGCGTGGAAGAAAAAAAAATAGATTTCGTAATGAATACCATTTACGGTGTAATTAGTTTTATGCAAACTAGTGAAGATGAAAGAAGAAATCTTTATAAATTATGAATAATGTTATAAGTTATCAGGGGTGCTTATCATCGAGTTAACGCACCTCCTCATTAATTAAAAATGTTCACATAGAGTGGAAGGAGGGGAATGTTTTGCAGGCAGAGTCGCCAGGTAGCGGCATCAGATCCGAGGGAAGCCTTTGTTCTCGCTGTTTGCTCTTCACATCTCACACCGAGGCCATGATGCAGGTGAGGGAGGGAAATAAAAACAAGGAGGAAGAGGGAAACTCTGGCAGGACGACAGCGGCAGACAGTGGACAAGAATCAGCCTGACAGGACACGAGCTCTAGGTAAAAACCAGCCTGATTTGCCCCCTTTTTTCCCCCTTTCTCAGTCTAGATCTTCCAAACATTTGCCCATTGACTAGAAAATCTCCCCGGGCCCCTGATGGGCCCTGGCTCGGCGCGAGGATGCCCAGGCGCTACAGCAACGCTCATAAAAACTCAATTCATCAAGACGAGCGTAATTTGCTCCGAACGGAAAGCGCCACAAAAGGGGGCGAGCTTGTCAGCGAGACAGGTGGCTGGAGATCTCGCTCTGATACTGAGCGATATGAATAATAGATTCTGCTAAATGTACGCCAGGACCCGGGCTGTAAACACAGCTGCCTCCTTTCCCTTCCAAAAGAACAGCTTGGCTGGATGAGAAGCCCGAGCGCTCTGCCTCCACCTGAGGACTGGGGGGGGAGAGGGGTGCGATTAACTAATCAAATGCACAGGCTAAATAGGAAGCAAGGAGAGAGGGAGGGAGGAAGCAGACAAAGGGAGGGGACGAGGAGCGAGTGGGATAGTTGCACAGACACAAAGAATGATTCGGATGAAAGGTGTCACTGGAAGTTTGATTTCTTCCGGGTCTCACGTGTATTGAACCGCCTTAGTTAGAAACAGCTAGAATGAATCAGTCCCGACCACATAGGCATTAAACCGCACTGGATGAACTGTACGAGTCAACAATTACATTAGTGTGCCATGTGCAAATGAAGTAAGTATAAGACTCAGACAGCTCAAAAATCGAAGTAACCCACAACGTTTGGCCAAATTCCGGGATAATTCTGACAGGGATTCATTCAGGAAATGAAATCTTTATTTCTTCCTCCCCTTTTCTAAGTCAAACGCCCTGAATAATGCAAAGGCTACGGATGGTGTTTGTTTTGGCAGCGACTTTGCGAGCTCCACTTCCACGAGACGAAGTCACACGTTGCGAGGAACATTGTAGCGGTTTACTCACTGCCGTGTTTACTCATGAATTATCACGTGCGTGTCGCCGTTGACTCACGTTGGACTACGTTTCCCCGCTGATGTAATTTTCCCGCGCCCGCCGCCTCCACCTCCCACTCCTCGACACTTCATCGACGGCTGCTCCTCAATGACTCCCAAGATGAAATTTAGGAGGATTTTGCCCAGCCAAAGGTAATTAATTCTTCAATTAAAATGTTGTTAAACAGTTTTAATGAGTAATTGGCACCGGGGAGTTGGATACAAAACTATGTTTAACTAGAGACAGATAGAAAACACTGATGTTTCAAAGTTGATTTCTGCAAATCTGTTCCTTGACCTACTTTCTATTTTCCCTGAGTATTGCACGGCACAGAAATATAAATAAAAAATCAAATGTGAAGCGTCTCCTGGCCCAGAGGATGTGTCCTTCTTCTCAGGTGACTACGGCTTCATTTGGCTGCTGCTTCTTTTTTTTTTCTCTAATTAGGGCACGCGGCAGCGCACAACAACCTGAGATACAGAGCTGCAGTAAAATGTGACATCACAGAACAGGAACGAGATCCACTTAACCTGATTTCAATTCGGTGTGAACAAAGACGAGGACAGATAGACGGAGCAGGGCATGTTTCATTAATCATCAACAAATGGCACAAACACAAACACTTCTATGAAACATGGTGCAACATCAAACCCGCTTTCCTACAGACGGATGAAAGAGCCCGAGGAGTTTCATCAAAGGGAAACTTTCTGGAGTGTGAAGGACGGTGAAAGTAGGACTCAACCAGCACCTTCTCACACTCGCCACAGGACAATGATGAAATTAATAAAGAAATAAAGAAAACTCAGTGAATGGTCACAATGGTTTTACATACCGCATGAAAACATGGATCTATATTAGTTTCAGTCTAATGATTTTGCTTTGACTTGAGCTTTGAATTTAAATTTGATTTTTTGTATATTTTTTCAGTTTTTTTTTTTCTTCACTTTTCCAAAAAACAAGGCTTTTCAGGATGGTTCAAACTCAGCCTACAAGACGACTTCCATATACTGTAGGCTAGCCAATCAGAACACAGTGGGAGGGACGCAAACAGGAACTGAAGCCTTTTTAGTCACACGGCCTGAGAAGCTGTGGCATAAAGAGCAAATCTGAAATATATCTGCAGCTTTTTCAACATCACATAATTCCAACTCCAAATACTAAATAAAGCCACTTCATGGAGGCTTAAACCCACTAATAACAGCAACTGAAACCACCTCAACTGTTATAACTAAGCAATAAACATAAATGATTTTCCTTTCACACGTCCTCTTATGATCAAGTAATGTTCACGAGTCCCAGCAGAACACACTAACTTTGTCCATTTTGCCAAATTAGCCTGACATGGACAGCACCTCGTTTAACTGCTTGAATAAATCTACAGCTCTTAAGTGGAATATCCATCAGTCCTCCACTTATACTAGTTGTGTCTGCTCCCCATAATCCTCTGTAAATCATGACTGTTATGAAGGGGCCCATCTTCCTCTGACTGCTGAGGAATATGGCCATGTTGTTGCCCATTCACGAGCCCCAATGTTAGCTAATCATGACACCAGTTCAGGGAGCCTCAGTTCATTACAGCTCTGCACTCTGTAGGTTCCTGGCATTGTTCTCTCAATTAGAGACTTGTAAATGTGTTGCTTGCTTAATCACCCAAAAACTGGCCCCTAGGACTTCCCCCTAATGCAACCCCATTAACAGGGGCCATCAAAACAAAAGATCTGCCTCTAATGGCAATAATCCCTCACTTCTGTCACGCCGAAGCCAAACTTGTATCTTAAATGAGTGATGATGGATGAGAGCGGGCCTCTGTGTCAAAGAGCTTTATTGCTGGTGATGGATGTGCCAGGCGGCCGCTCACCAAACCTCGGCCGGGGCCCGTGGTTGTCAGAGCCGGCGCATCTCGAGTGTGTCTCACTTAACCCGGCGTCTCTGGAACTCAGGCAGCTGCTTGTGGCACCGAGGGATAACGGACGCAGAAATAAGGGCTTATCCAAACAAGCTCATTAGCACAATTAGTGCTTGTTTCCTGCTGATAGACCCCCGGAGCGCTCCCAAAGTTTGACTGTGGATGACGGGTCGCGGGGCAGGGCACAGTTGAGGACACGCTGCATTCGAAGTGATCTGGAAGCTAGTGTTGCTACACGGTTCCACCTTGGAGGGGTCGGAACAGTTAGAACGCCTCGTCTTGTCCTGAACACGCTCACAGACCCACATTTAAGATAATGTAAGAGGTGCTTCAGCCTAGATCTGTCAATTTGTATGTCAGTTCATTTTCCAGGTGTCAAAATCCCTTTTCCCATTTCCTGTCCTGTCCCTCCTGATAATTTAACGTCAATCACTCGTGGAGCTCGTTTCTTGTCTTCATGACACTTGCCGTTTGTATCAGTGCTGCTCTTTAGCCTGTGTTTTTCTTGCCACCAGCGTACAAACCAGGCGCCGAAGCAGCTCCTGAGATCACCCTTCTATGTATTGTAGTGTTTGCATTGTGTAGTGTTTTATAGCTGAACTACTATCCCCACAAACCGCACACTAATCTGCTGCTGCCATTAAGGTGCTCTACGCCTCTAACGCCGAATTCTTCTTAATTATATATAGAAGCCATTATATTCCCCAGAGAGCCTGGTATATTTAAAGAAGCCAGAGTCCTCCAACACTTCTCCTTTCAGGGATCTCATACTTAACAGGAGATCTGCTCTTAAGGGAGCCTCCTGTGGGTACGGAGACAAGAAGGAGCCAATCACCACGGCAGCGGTTTCGCTCTGGCTCATTACATATATTTGCAGAGCAGTGTTTGCATAGAAAGGTTTAACTTAACGTTTCTGCGAGTGCCTGATGTATTAATATTTGATCGCAAACATCCTGACAATACTGTACAACACGTTTATTACAATTAAATTGTCATTCAGAGTGCATTTGAAGCTGGACTGTGTTAATGTAATTGATGTGTAAGTGTTTTTTTTTCTACCCTTCACTAACTCTACTTCATACTGTATATGGCAGCTCTGCTGTTACGAGCGTCTCATATACAGTACTTGGTTTTTGAGTTGAAGCTGCCAGACAGGTGATAATTGTGCTACAGTATATGTGGAGTTCAGTGGCTGGTGGCTGAAAACTAAGCTATAACCATTGGATTGATTGATTTGTACTTGTCGGAATTACACCTCGCTGATGAACATACACACTGTAATAAAGTGGCCAGTGAGCACATACGCATCTACAGTATATGCTCATGAGTCTGGAGTTAAGTGGAATCATGTGGACAATGAAATGCTGTATTTAAAAATGATATAGAGTGATTATTATTCTGCTAAACTTTGAATGACATTGCAGTTTGGCTCCATTTGTGTCTGTTTTATTTAGGCCACGCCCCTGGATACTTCCTGGTTTCCTGTTGTCAGTCACACGTAACTCACAGTCATCAGCTCTGTCCAGTCAGCTGGTTACCTGGGCTGTCATGTCATCCATAATTGTTAACTGGATAGTTTTTGAATGTTATCCTGGTTTTGTATTGGTGTCCATCTTATTACTTATACTAGTTCATTTATGCACTACATTAAATCATCTTCTTGATTCAAGTACTGGGTTTCGTGCAAGAGGAATATAAGGTACATGGCTCAGTAGTTTTATGAACTCATAAGTTACTGTATTTGTTAAACTAACCCTGACAAACGTAACAGAGTTTACCAGAGTAACCAAATGTGACCAAGATGTCCTGTGAAAGCAGTTGAAGCTGAGGAGGCATGAATGGTGGCACATACATGAGCTAAACAGACGAAAACCAATACTAATCAACATGAACACTGCACAATAATGGATGATGCACCATGTAAACATATCACATATAGTATCACACATACTGTGAGTCTGAAACAATGTTTGATGAACTTCTCTGATGAGAATCCACTAAGCCTTTCATCAGTCGAGTTTGACCAGACACTTGGACGTTGCTTCACACCTCAGACTATAGTTAAAGGCTTTCTTTTTCCATCTGCGTTAGCATGTGCTTCCAGTGACAGGTAATAACGCAGATTGGTTAATTGTAAATGAATGCACACGCCCCCGTACCATTAGGCATAAATAATTTGGCCACTTGGGTATGAGCCTCCCAAATTACTGATTCTTTTTGTGTCTTGAATTACCTATTCTTTCTGATGTTGCTTTAGTTGATTAGTGAGCTGTGTGTAACTAGCCATTGGCTTTTTGCAGGTTTTCGTTCCTCGTAAGGTAAAGGAGCGTTTGGATCACGTTTTTGCTTTTGTTTGTGCGCATGCATTGTTGACATCAATAGTAATTTATGCAGTTATTCCCAACTTTTTGTTTTCCGTGGGACTCAGGATTTCTCTGCTCGCACCTTGCATAGCTTTCGCTTGAGGATGTTGAATGAATATTAAATACGGCACAGTGGCAGCTTATTGCTTTGTTTTCATCTAGCACCCACATATACTGTAGCACGCTACGTATAAAGTACAATATTTCACATTCATGAAAGATTAATCGTCCTCGCATGTGTCTAATATACATAAACATTTTCATGACGAAGGGACTCTTGTTTCTGCCACTGATTGCTTGTAATCGCATAGTTAAAGGTTATTCATTGTATGATCTTAATAGGAGTCATTATCTGGTTCATGAACTAAGAGACCTGTACTGTAACTGATGATGGGTTTTCGCATATATGCATATTATCATGTAATTCCCTTATGACATAATCAATTTTTAATTTAAGAGCCCAATTTCAGGAGTTTCTTGTGTTTTTCTTCACATACAGAAATTATTCGGTGTTTAATGAGTTTCATTTTCAAACGTTGAGTTTTCTGCAGGCAGTTTTGTGGAGAGTTCATTTTGTTACACTGGGATAAAAACATGAGTTTTAACTTCAAGTCTTACAGAACCTTATGGTGAAACGTGCTTTTCAGGTGGAAGGACCCATCTGTCCACTCATGACAAGTTACTTTTAGGATGGTTTCTGCAAAGATTTACAAATTTTATTGTCAACACCAGCTTTGGGTTGGACATCAACACTCCCCCTGACTCATGGGTTGCCCGCCCTGCTGCTTCTGCTGCTTCCTTCCATCACAATGAACTGCTGGATTTGTTTTATTGAGCAAGTTCCTCATACTGTATGTGTAAGAATGAATGTGACCTGTCCCTGTCTCTCATCCAGTGACAGGATTAGAGATGATAGAGGAAAGGTTGGATGGATGAAAGGTGTTAAGATCAGCATTAAACTAATGGCATCAATTAATCGTATAAAAATATAAAATTGTATGTATAAAATAATATTTTAATAAATTATATTATAATTGTGACACAGGTAGTTTAATAAAAGGTAGACAATTTGGACATTTGACAACGACCAAATGATCCTACTGTAAATGGCTTGAACAACTCATATTTGCTGCCTTCTGTATGAAGGTGCCAAGTTGGATACCCAAACTGTTTTTGGAAAATTCCAACGTGGATGCTCATATACTGTACTGAATTCTGAAGCTGGATGGGTAGAAATGGATCACAGCTTGATTCATGCTGATTGGCTAAGGACTGCTTGAAATCTGTCCAACCAGGTCAGTTTGTGTGTTTTTTTAACCAGAACTCAGGTTTACTTTCTTTTGGTTAAAGCCCAAATATCGGGTTGACTCGCATCCTTAACAGTCATTAACTTTACTTCATTTGTTTCTGCTGCGTCACTGCTCCAATGACAAGGAATGTGTCCATGTAGAAAAGCCTGCTGAGCAGATTGTATTTAATTTCTGTCTCAAAATGCATCAGGACTTTCACCATTCCCAGAAGGAGGTGTGATGGTGACCAGACCCCCTTCTGTCCTCTCTCTCACCCCCTGCCTCGCACGCCCGCATGCCGTCCCCAGGTTGCGACGGCCCTAATTAAAATGTCCTTCCTCATTATCATCGATTGCCCTGCGCATTTTGGAAAACAACTGCAGTGCCGAGGTCTGGCAGCGGCGGCGGCGGCGGCCAAATATAGACATGTGACACTGGTCTTTAGCCTGTCAGATGGTCCCAGTCCGACATGAGAGCAAGAAAAGTGGGGCAGCAGCCGAGTCTCCCCAGCGGACGCTGGACCACAGCTCACACTCACGCGCTCGCACAAGACCGCAGATGGCCGGTGCCCCATTCCAGGGTTCATCCTCCGCACCAAGAAAAGCACACACACACACACACACACACACACACACTCACACACACATAACAAACTTCCAGTCATTGTGGGATGATTTATTCATGTTGTGTACAAAGTTTGACATTTTTACATTGTGTGGCGATATTTATAAAAAAATCTGCATCACAACTAATTTTACCAGGAACAGATTTACAGTATGTTGAACTATTTTATATTATTTTTTAAATATTTGTTCAGATCATTCAGATTTGGATGTTTCTGTCAGAAAACAAACAAGAACAATCAGGTGAAAGATGCTAATTAAATGTTAGATACTGTAATTATTGATCTGGATAATTGATATGCTCCCTAACCACTAGGACGTTCAGGATATCAGGAAATATCCAGATAGAACCTTTAGACCCATTAAGATACACTATATTAAATTAAATGAACAATTAAGATAAAATACATAAAAACAGGATAGGAGCTCAGTTCTGCACCTCTTTGACATCAATCATTCAGTCATCAGCCAATGTGGGCATCATCCAATAAATGATTCAAGGGAAAACATTTCCTTCTCTCTTCTATCATTTAATATTGCATTTATAGGACCCTGAGTGTCCTATAAGACACAGATCCCACTCACAGGCCCTTAAAATTCCAGCGTACATATTTATGGTATAATTGCGACTCAATCCTCTTGACGGACAGATGGACGGCCGGCCGGACGGACAGACTGTGTCAGGCAGACAGGCACGCGGGCATGTCGGAGGAGGCGCGCTGCCGGCTGGCTGGGCAGGAGAGAGGGAGCATCTGCCGGCGGGTTTGAGGAGCAGCCATGGCTTCTGTGAATCAGGAGCTCCCCCGACGCCAGTGCTGGGCCAAAAGGGGCAACAATGGTGCCAGTGGGTCAGGGGAGTCACAAACGCCTCGAAATATCATTACCTAGAAGGGAAAACGTCTCTGAACACCTAGAACACCTGCGTGTCATAACTCAGGACGCAGACGTGGAGTCTTTGTTAGCTCATCGCTCTCAAACACACGCAGTGCAGTTACAGTCAATTTGAAGCAATATGAAATTTAATGGGGTAATGTGGGGAAAAAAAAGCTCTTTAGGGCAGAGTGCAGCACAAATTCCTCACATGTGATTGCTGGGGCTGCTCCCTGCTGGTTATCTACAGAGAGCCGCAGAAACGCTCAGCAAACACATGCGCAGTCCATTTGACCACAGGGGAGGCCTGTCAATGGCCCAGATAGTTCTGGGTGTTTCTCAGCGTTAACGCCGCCGCTGCCACCGCTGCACTTTGCATATTCAAAGGAGGGAATCCGATATATGGAGAGGAGGGGGTGCTCCTCTTTGTTCTGCTATGTGCCCTGGGTCACAGGGGCAGAGGCAGTGTTCTCCTCCGCAGCGACGCCTTGAAGTCGGGAGAGGCGTAAGGTGGAAATACTGAGAGGAGAAGTAAACAGGATTAGCGCGATTGGCAGCGTGCACAGCCGAACCACACACACACACTCTCTATCTACATGTATTTGAGGCTGCAAACACACATTCATACAAGTAATAGCAAACTAAACCTGAATAAGTGCAGCAATAAAGCATCAACTTGAAGCCCTGGCCTCAGCCCGGACCATGTGGACAGATAAGTGTTGCCAGTGTAGGAAGTGGAGTGTGATTCTGAATGGGGTGATAATTGACTTGAATGCTCCTCTTGTGTGAAGGTAGCTACGGCGGCATGTGGCTCATAGCACCGCGAGAACGCAGGAGGCGTTTAGAAGGGAGGCGCCCGCGCGTCAATGGCAAAATGGAAAAAGGGCGCTCGCCACTCAAAACATGAAGGAAACGAGCGCGTGTGTGTGTGTGTGTGTGTGTGTGTGTGTGTGTGTTTACCCCCCCAACGGCGCCTTGAAGAATGAACGTGATTTCCTCCAACTTGTTTCCGCGCGCGTTCTGAATATCACATATCAGAGATGCTGTTATTTTGAAAATCGTCCCCTGCTTCCCCTTGCCCCCTCCCTCCCTTGCGCGGTGCTAATTTCAAAAACATCATCTCCTCCACGCCGAGTTCAGGAAGTTGATTTATAGATGGCACTCGTGGAGTTAATTGCGGTGCACGGCACCAATCAGTCTTTGGGGAGGTTTCTAAGGCGAGCAGGGATTAAATCGACACCCAGCGCAAACAAACAAACAAACAAGCAAACATATTCATATCTCCCATATTTATTTATCAATGTTTTAGATTGCACTCTGCCTCCGAGATTGCCCCTTTTTTCTGCTGAAGATTCAATAAGTTGACAGAAACATTGTCAGCACCAGGGTGTCGCTTTATATCGGCGCTGCCAACAAATCTGTCTTTGGGAAAATGGAAATGTATGGGTGAAGCACACCCAAGCGATGCGGACCTCCTCCCAGCAACCCCTCCCTCGTCGGCTCCTCGAGAGTTGCTCCTCCACAAAATGATCATCGTTGTGTTCACAAGCATTCATCTTGATTATACAGACAGAAATGCTTTGATAATGATCTGCGGGAGACGGTCGTCAGAAGTTTGTCAAAAAACACTAAATGTCAAATCCCCGGCGGTGGTATCTAACTATCTGATGGTGTCACACAGCCTGTCATGCACACTCACACGCACGCACACACACAGACACACACACACACACACACACACACACACACACACACACACAGACACACACACACTGAGAGAGATGGAGAGCACGCAGCTGCAGACCAACAGTGACAATGTGTCTGTGTGTGTGTGTGTGTGTGTGTGTGTGTGTGTGTGTGTGTGTGTGTGTGTGTGTGTGTGTGTGTGTGCGCTTGTGTGAGGTCGACTAGTCAAACATAAAATGGCTCCATGGAAATAAGAGGAATCAGCGCCACCATAAATGTCCAAACTGAAGGTAGACAACAGGTGAGCAAAGTCCACTTTTTTCTGACAATGGCGGTTAATACAGTATCTTTTTTTTGATGGATGCATGTAATCAGCAGAGAGAAATGAAAAGGGAACGAAAATGCAACAGGAAGAGAAAAGAAAAGTAAACTGCACTAGTTACTGTATGTGGACAACTAAGGTCAAGTCGAAACACGAGTGCAACAATGAACAGGCAATAAATAAATTGTTCACCATTATCGTCTATTTATAGATCTGAGCAATTAACGATTGATGATTGCAACCCTGCTTTAATGAATCTGAATGAACTGATACCATTTTTGTAGGGAGTTTGCTTTTTTCAGTTTTCTATGCAGAGGTTGTATCTTTGCATGATGAAAACTCTGTATCAAAGGTCAGTTAAGAACTTTCATGCTTGACCTCGACATGCTTGAAAATGGTCTGACCACTCTTTTATAATTTATTTCCATACTCAGGGCCATGAGCCGTCTCCATGACAACAGAGCAAAACCCATGTCCTGATAAAACTTTCAGGACAAATACAGGGAGTGGAGTGGAGAGTTAATGTTTGTTGTCAAAAGTCAAAAGCTGCATTCATGTTTCATGTTTCAATCCATAAAACATTATTTCTGGGCACATTCGTCTGACCTGTCTCATTTACATCAGATCACTCGAAACCAGCTTTAGAATGTTGCTTTAGGTTCACAAGTCAGGATGGGGAAGCAAAAGACAATTTTAAAGCATTACAATAATAATTTCTTACTGTTTATGGTATTAACATAGGAGGTATGTAGACAGTTCAGTTTATTCCACAGGTAATGAAAACCAACAGGCATTAAGATGTGAGATGTAAATGTTGAATCCACAGACTTAAAGGGATGAAAAGGTAACTAAGGGCAGAGATGTATTTATTTATACATAGAAAATACAACTCAATCAGCTTTTGTGGGCCTTTTCTGTCATGCAGACGCTTATAATTTAAATGTTAATGACATTATAGGGTTCGCTTGTGCAGCGCGTAGCTGTAGGAAGAGCCAGTCACAGTCACAAATGTGGACTGGCAGGTACTAAATGGTAAACGAGTGGAATTCCTCTTTAAAATGCTAATGAGGGTTGGCTCAAATCTGTGTGTGTGTGTGTGTGTGTGTGTGTGTGTGTGTGTGTGTGTGTGTGTGTGTGTGTGTGTGTGTGTGTGTGTGTGTGTGTGTGTGTGTGTGTGTGTGTGTGCGCGCGCGACAACGAACAACCAGCCACTGTATATGCATGAGCACTTGTTTATGTATTTGCAGCTACTAAATGAGCTGCCAGCTTTCAATGCGATTACACTATGTGACCTTTTAAAGGAACTGACATAATATACAGGATTTAGTTCATTATTATGCAACTTTGTGAGATGGAGGCTTTTAATTTGGACAAGTGAGATCACAGGATCACACAACAGCTGGAAAAGGAGCTCAAGCTCACATATTTTAGCCCCTGGTGGAAGAATCTCCACTTTTAGTGGGTTTAAAAGACAAAATGTGTGTTTTGTCAATAAGAGCGTTCTAGTTTATCACATATCGTGAACATGTGAGCCCATCCGCGCGCCCCCCTTGTAATTTCGTCTTCCCATATGGCTGGAGTGGCCGCTGCCATCGCTGCTGACAGCCACTTCGGCTTCCCAGCAAGCAGGCAAACATCTTGAGCGCGCACAAACGCGGACCAACCCTCCGTTTGGCTGACGTCCAAGTTCTGTCTCGCGTCTTCTGGGAGAACAAGAGGAGAAATGGAACAACTGGTTTTAATGAAACAATTACAAGACACTAATTATTATGTTAATGTTTTGCTACTATCATCAGCCACCGCTAACAGCCTCCTGCACCTAGAGGTTCAGAGCCCGCTGTGTGTGTGTGTAGGTAGGTAGGAAGATAGACGGTTTTCAATAGGAGCCACTGTGTACAGCAGGAATGTGCTGAAATGTAAAAAGGGCCACAAAGCGTCTGCTGTTGTCATTGAATGTCAGGTACATTAATTCCCATAATGCTCAGTGCAAATAAATTACCAGCAGGGTTGCCAGTGATTCAAAGCCATCAGTTTTAGGTGTGTGTGTGTCTGTGTGTAGGAGGAGGAGGAGGACGAGGACGAGGGGAGGTGGGAGACAGGCCTGGAGGCGAGAACACACACATGAATCACAAAACAGGCGCACACACACACACCCGTGCGCACACACAGACACACACACGCACTCAGGAAAATAAACACATGCATCACACAGACGTATGAATACACACATGTAAACACATGCATCACATGCCCGCTCCCTCCCCACACACACACACACACACACACACACACACACACACACACACACACACACACACACACGGTGAAGGCAGCAGTCTACTACAGGTCCATTGTTATTCCCGCAGCATTTGTACAGTACCAAGGAATGATCTACCTTTTAATGGCACCAGGTACCATTAGTTCTACTAACACTAAACCAAATTCAGCTGTTTCTGATCCGCAGAGCTTTTGATCCTGCAAATTTACAAAGCGACAAATTTAGTATATTTTAGGTTTGTCAAGTTCCAAAGCAAAAACATTTTCATGCAAAATGCAAAACCCTATAAATTTAATTATTTACTGTATATATAAATTGTTTTAACCCTTTAAGGGAAATTTAGGATGGGTTTGACTGACAGCATTGCTGTAACAACTTAACCACAAACTGATATGTGTTGATAATAAAGTATGTTAATAAAAAAATAAAGTAATTAATAAAGTAATTAATTAATGTTTTATTTTTTTTTCAGAAGCAACTATCTAAATAGTGTAGTCAGACATAAACTAAAACCATACTTGATTTTACTTTGCATTTGTTGTGGTGCTGTATCTTTCTTTCTGCCAGGTCTCTGTTTGGTTCCTATTCTCAGTGGGACTACCTGGCTGAATAATGAATCCATGGACAGAGTAAATGTCCCACACTGTCGGCCACAAGTCAGTAAAAGAGGTGATTCATGAACAGTGGCCACTAGGTTTTGGCCCAGACTCTTTGATTGAAACCTGTTTAGCAACAACTGCTAATTTCATTACATGGTGTCGTTGCACACTGAGCGGCTCCTAAAAGGCCGGCTTTGAACTGTGAGGGCCCAGACAATGACACGGGCCAGTCAGGCAGCCTGATGGGAGTGTGACAGGTCGGTGGTGGGTGGAAAAACAAAACCTCCGCTCCGCCACAAAAAAAGGGACCAAGGTTTTTCATAATGCTGAAGTCTGTCAAATATTTTGATATGTCCCACGCACCATGGTGCAGCGCCTCCTGGGCCTTTTCCCTTTCAGCAGGGGAACAATTGACTTTCTTCACGATCAAGTTGTTCGCCTCCCCGCCTCTAGGCAAAAGCTTTCATGAGGAGCCATGGCTTGCCGTTGCAGCTGTTCTGCTGGGGTTCTTCCCATGGACACCGGGGATAAAAACTCTTTGAGGAATCCACTTCAGTTGTGTGGCCTCGCAGGTTTCTCTTTTCTTCCCCTCATCCAAAACTTGGCTCGGAAGAAACTTCTTCTTTGTTGGCCTGGAGTTGGACTGGGCTTGACCTTATTTCCCCTTGTCTTTGGCTTTTGTCACTTTGAATGCGCATTAACCAACACGCTGATTAGTCGGGTTTTATCATTTAGATGCTACAGCTGCATTTCTGAAACGATTGTACCTGTTTTTTAAAACAAACAGTGGTTTAGAGCAGCAACATTTTGGATTATTTGCAGTTTCTCAATTTCTTGATTGACTCAAAAAATGAGAAAGTCAAGACGCAATTAGTGCATGTTTCAGGATCAGGAAAAAGAAGGCGGATAAATGACTCACTGGTATTAACATTTTCTGCTGCATTTTGTTTCACAGCGGGTGAATAGGAGCAGCAGACTTCTAGAACATGCACCATGAAGGTAACTTTGTAAAGTTCACTGAGGATAGAGGAGCCGTATGAATATTCATGAAAAATTACCCTAGCTCACTGTTTGATAGTGGGTCTTTCTGCTGCCGTATTAGGCCTGTAAAAGAGATGAAAGGCTGCAAACCATCCCCACTTCCTTGGCCCTATACTGGGACACAATGGCCAACCAGCCACTCAATTAGTCTGCCATCTTAGACTGACTGTTTGACAGGTCTAGCTAATTGTTAATCCCGCCATAACTGTTGCTCAGAGTAATTAATCATGTAACAAAGGGGCTCTCAGTGAGGCAACACCAGCAGTGCGGATGTGTGTCAAACCAGGAGCAGGAGCTGAGAGAGGGGAAGCATCGGTAAAGGCGGATGAGGTTGATTAACAAATATTTAATCTTCATTTGCAGCACCTTAGCGGCGGCGCGGGTTCACATCACTTGCTCTTCCCGGATGTAAACAAGTTCATTCGTGAGATCTCCTGGTTTATGTAAATGGCATCTCCATGCGAGCCCCACAGGAATGGGTTCCAGGGGTCAAGTGCCATTCATCATGAGATGGAGTGTCATTTTCTCCACTTCTTACGCAGGCAGCTACTTAAGAAGCGGAAGAGAAAAGGAGGTATTCTTTGAGGGGCGAAAGAAAAGGCAGCGCCGAGCACAATCCGAGCTTCAGATAGGAGGCGGCGGGGAGGTGGGGGGCGGATAGGAATACAAGGTGCCACTGTGTCAGAATTCAAATGTGAGCACAACTGGTGATGTCATTCACCTCCCCAACCCCACCTCAAGTCATAAGACGCGCCGCGTTCCTGGGAACAGGAAATGGAAACAAAGAGCCACCGTGTTTCACAGTTTTGCAATTCTGACTCATTTCGCTGTGACCCATAAGTGATATTTTTTTCCTCGGTGTGTCCAAAGCATGATTAATATCTGTTTTCTATCTCCACGCCAAATGATCACGGCAAACAAGAGGCGCTCTTGTTCAGATGAAAAAAGAATTCTCCCAGGCAATGGGATTTCATGAACACCAAATTAGATAATTTGAGGGAAACTAGGCATAGATCATATCTCATCTCCATCATTATTAAAGATTTAAAGATAGTCACGCAACACATCTGGTGTCCTCGTAAGGTTGGGACCTCGTCTAGGTTTGGCCTAATATCACTTACGTGGACTAAGAAGATTGAACCAAAGAAACAAAGCACGATCTAAACGTTAAATACAAAGACATTTTCCAACACTGTTTCCGCATTTTTCCTCTGTGTGTAACAATCATAACACAAGCAGCCGAACATGCTTCAGCATTAACGCTAAGTCCAAAAGCACTAAAAAAGGGACGATTGGAGCAAGGAAACAATGAAGCTCCGGGGAGTCGCTGGCCGCCCCACCGTCACCCCACCTACACCAGCGCTGCACAGGAGCACAGCACAGAACCACACGCAGATCTGCAGACAATAAACACAAACAGTAGGAATCCTTCCCCAATTTGACTTGCTCCACAGGTGGTCACCAGCTGCTTGTGAACAGGTTACCGAGGGCCCGAACGGATGAACGGGGATTTTCATTTCAAGCGGAACAATGGGCAACTGCTCAGGTCCAAACTGAGGAGGCTGCCTCTTTCTTTTTTTTTTTTTTTTGGCAGCGCCTGGAGGTAAGTCGCAGCTCCACAGCAGCAGACAGTGAGGTCTTTTGTCTCTACTTCTATGCGCTGAAATGGGGGCTATCAGAAATCCCCCCTGTCTTAGTTCACATGATTCAATGAGAGTCCTGTGTGTCAGTGTGAGGGCTGTTCTTTTCTTGTCTATTCATGTCATACACCGGAGGGAAAGACCCAACTACGCTGACGACTGGAGGCCTGCTTTTACTCATCCAACAAGACAACACGCTCTGCTGAACTCAGAATTCATTTGACTCATAATTACAAAGCTTGTCACAGAAAACAGCACTTTGGTTGAGCTCGAATGCTTGATGTGGGCAATGGTCATCCACCAATCAATGAAAATCTCTTAAATGTACAGTAACGCTGCCGTTTCGTAGGATCCCTCTCCTTACGGTTTAACCGTGGTACCTCAAAAGCCAAGAATGTACATACTCAGATTAAAAAGAATAGTTTATCTTAAGGCTCTGGCTGAAGATTCAGAGACAGTCACATGGTCAGATTCAGAGAACTCAACACACGAATCGAAGATGAATAAGCAGGATGTCTTGCAGGCATGGGGGCTTTTCCAATAATCTCTGACTAGATCTTGTTTGTGAGAAGCCGGCCTGGACCCGAGGCAGAAGCAGACACCTGATCACTCAGTGGATATTAGCGTAAGGAAATGTTGTAATGCAAATCAAGGATACTGTACACCGCATTAAACAACTTAAAGCATCCACTCCACTGCTGACAATGGGATTCCAATGCTGTTCAATCTGGCATTTAAACTAAGACTAACAATTTGTTTCATGCAAATTAATGATTTTATTGTCCAAGATTAGATGGAGAATTGTTGAATTTGTCATTAAAACAGTCTTGGAAGGGAACAGTTTTTCCTGGCAGAGGCAGAAACGGTGCTTGCTGGCAAACGGTGTGCTCGTTGGACTGATGTCCATTCTGCTCCGTTTGCAACATATCAAACTGGAAAGTCACTTTGTGTGTTTTTGAATATTTCAATGAGAGCGAAGTTGATGTTTCTTCACCTTCGAGCCAAAGCTGGAGGCCAGTTTAGCATTGACAAGAGCGATGGTCTTCACCAGGCTCACACACGGTGCAACAAGGAGTGAAAATGGAAGTAGTCTCCATTATTAGCAGCGTTAGATCAGCACATCCAGTAGGTGACCCATTGTGACAGGAGCCACACGAGTGACACAGGGCGTCAATTGTTGGCTGTTGTTATTGAGTTCTACAACCGTTTATGTATTTTTAATGTATTTTTGTTGTTTTCCATCCCTCCTTCAGAGTTCATTCGGGGCTCCAGCTGCTGAGCTCTGGCAGCAGCTTGCAGTCCCTCGAGGGTGTCACCTTAAAGTGCAGTCAGGGCGCTCAGCGTCTCCTCTCGCCCCCAAAATAAAACTTTCATTCCCTCATCATTGCGTTCCGACCCTGTGTCCCTTCATTTAAATTCACACAGCTAATGTTTGTTGTGAAGAGGCGCTGTCAAAGAGGATAAAGAAAGGTTACCTGGTGGCTGAGAGCGAGATGCTACACACTAGCAGATTTATCCGCACTGATGTTTTGATGTCACCACCGGCTCCTCCAGGCGCTTGCTGTTGTAATGAACCAAACCCCAATCAAATCTTTGAAGTAGTCATGTATGCATAAGTGCCGTCTACCTTAATGCTAAATAATTAGCAAACGAGCGTGGCTCACTGGGATTGCTACCTCAGGGCTAAACTTGCTTTTCCTGCTTTGATCATTACGTTAATTAAATCTGGCTCCGTTGACAGGTTGAGGGCTAAAAAACAGGTAGGTGTCATAGGCTCCTCTGCGAAGACAGAAGCACCTGGTGTGTGTGAGCGCTCCAGCTGTCAGCGGCGATGCCTTGAGAGTCAGACGGCGGTGGCGTTAATTCGAACCGATGTCCCAAAAGGGGAGGGGAACAACTCAATCGTAAGACACCCTGATTCCCCGGTCTGGAGGCGGCCGAGGCTGCAGCTTTGTAGCAGCTTTGGCCAGAAGAGGAAAGAAGTCATGTTGTCAGACCTCAGTGTCAACTCGCGTCATAACCAGAGCCTGGGGGACAAATTAGAAGTGTGTTTCCAGAGATGTGTCAAAAGTGTTCTCGGTCCACATCACAGGAGAGAAAATTGTGCAAAGAGAGACCAAAAACCAAAGTCAAATACTAACAGGAGCAGGAGGAGGGATTCACCTATGATTCATTTAAATCAAAACGTCTCCGATCGATGAATAATTACACAAGTGTGTAATACTTTAATGCAGTTGGTCCTGTAGGACTGATTCAGGAGGTCAACATAAGACAGGGACAAGCCCAGAAAAAGGGAATAAGCCACTAATCACAGTGTAAAAAGGTCAAAGATGTAATAAGTGTCACATGGATCACATGTTGTTCCCTTGTGTGATTACAGGTCAATTCTAGCGAGTTTATATTACACTATACTGTTACAAAATGGCTATCGCTGCTGAATCTAAAATAGTTTCCCCAACAACACGGAGTAATGCTGTACTACTCAAGGCGGTCCCTTGCAGTCTTTTAGATGCTTAAGGGAGCCTATGCAGTATGCAGCCTTGCAGGGGAACCGGACTGACATACAGTAGGTTCATAGACAAAGTGAGCCCTAACATACAGTCATTAATAAACCCAACCTGAGAGTATAAGCGGTGTCCTTGCTTAAGTTCATCATCATCCACCACCGTGCAGTACCTCGAGCTACTTTGGCCTCGCAGCAACAAGGTTCTGGGTTGGATTCCAGGTTCTCCCACGAGCCTTACTGTGTGGCACATGCATGTTCTTCCCATGTCTGTGTGACTTGTCCAAAGACCTGCACTCAGGTTGAATGGAGCCCAAAGGTGCGAGTGAATGTCTGTCTCTATGCTACGCCCTGTGATGGACTGGGACCTTTCCGGGGTAAACCCCGCCTCTCTCTTGACTGACAGCTGAGACAGTCCCGTATGAAGACAGAGTGAGTGAGTGAGTGAGTGAGTGAGTGAGTGAGTGAGTGAGTGAGTGAGTGAGTGAGTGAGTGAGTGAGTGAGTGAGTGAGTGAGTGAGTGACCATTAGATCACCAGGATTGTAAACAGGATTGTAAACATTGACCGTACTTATCTGGGACACACTTCAACACATTTGGCACAGTCAATAGAAACGTATACTGAAACCAAACCAAATCCAAAGCTCGCCACAGCTCGTTGGCATGGGGCCAGTGGGAAAGTGTTTTATGCCAGGTAGCTTTAAGAGCCTGACTGCTGCTTACATGAGCTGATATGTATATTTGTGTTTTCATGACGTCAGAGCTCATCGTTGGCACAAGAGATGTCAAAGAATCAAACTCAAACCGATTAGCAGGAACATCAAGAAGCGCCAGCAGTCGTCCAGATATTGTTCTAAGTTTTCAACTCTGGACAAACTTGTCTAAGTGCTTGACAGAGTCCTACTGTACACACACAGTGGGGCAGAGGATATTCCTGACTGTGACTGTGTTTGCTGGATTGAACTTTCTGCTGCAGCCCAGCGGCCTCTCCTCCACATCCCCATCCTGCGCCCCACACCACAGAACATTCAGTAGTAATTAGCATCTTCAATATGTTTAACCATCCCACATACCTGTTTAATCAAACCGTTTTCTGGGCATGTATTCAACCTTCAAAGGCAGTGTCTGAAAAGGACTCGGAAAACACAAAAGCAAGTTCGCTCTGAAGCTTCTTTTGATCTAGATCATTAACGTTTTGGAATCAGAAGTTGACATAAGGCCCGGTTTTGTTGCCGCACTCCTGGATCCATTTCTGTGCGGTGGAAGTTGAAGATGTTTGGAAAATTGCTCCGATTATAGTGTTCATGTGCCATTTGATACCGGTTCCAAGAACAAGGGGAGCTGCAGCCAAACCAGACTACACCAATAAGAGCTGGCGGAACTGGCCGTCCTTTCATAGACCACATGGTCCCTTTACCGAGTGGACACATTTTATTATCATGGTAATCGACTTTGTAATTTCAGCGTGAGCAACCCCACCCTGCTTCATTTACAATGGAGAGATCTCAATACCAATTAAAGCAGAGGCTGTCAAGGAAGAAGAAAGAAAGGACAAATGAACCAACCTCTGAATCTTTACAAACCAAGTTTGTCTTCGTCGGTCAACGTGTCACATTTTGGAGCAGATTCATCAATACCTGCTGTGGTTCCATCTTGTAACAGTAGAACATCTCATTAACTAAATCCTCCACTGCACTGATACTTGTAAAACCTGCCCGACGCCAACATACATTAACTAAACCCTTGGCTTCGCGCATGAAAGATCGATTCCATCGTGGAAAAGTTGTTGCATCAAGGGATGCGTTCAAAGCAAGCTGATGGCGGTTCTTCATCGCTCTCCAGCAGTAACATCAAACATCACCACAATACATTCTTGGACTTTGTGAAAACAGTTCGGAGTTACGGACGGGGCGCCGCATTCAAACGTTCTCCATTTCCAAGCCTTTCAAGCACGAGCCTGTTCTCATCCGACTTCTGCGACAGACGCATCAAAACCAGAAAGCTCTCATCGCATCATCAACCTGCCTCTTTCGCTCTCATTCTCCCTGAGCCTTGAAGCGGCGACGCCCGCGCCCACGGGCAACATTTCTGAAAAAATCACGAGAAATTAATTTCCTCCCTGGATGGAAAATAACAAAGGCATTCCTTATGACGGGCCACACTTCCTGTCATCTGCAGGCCACAAGTCTACTGATCTATTAATAGAAACCCACTCCTCTTTGCCTCTTTATCACAACCAGATTGCACAACGCTCGTCAGGTGATTTGATTAACAAACTGCAGATGGGCAGGAAGTCTGTGGGAACTTTAGGCAAAGGTAAAACCAGATACAGTGCAGCAAGTGAGGAGCATAAATATTCAGTTTGAATACTCTCTAGACAGAAGCAGGTTTCTGACCTAGTTCAGAGTAATTATGTTTACACTGTTCAGTCACTATAGTAAACAAGGGTATTTTCCTGGTGAGATACTGTAGCTTTGCAGCTACTCTCAGTATCTCACAGAGCTTGAGCAGGGATTATCTCCTATCTCAAGAAGTTGCGTATCTATTATCACATGTATCATACAGTTTTTCATCTCTGGTGCTGCATTTAGTTTCATACAGTATATATAATCACAAAATGTGTTTAAAAAAAGTCCCGAATTTAAGATATATATATTTAAAAGTACAGTATATTTCACAGTAGGAGCAGGGAATAAATTAATCCATAACGTTATTCTCAGTGTAGCTGCATCACACAACATGCACATAAGTTCATGGATGTTTACATGCCAAACATATGTTATGTTTTAATTTCCAAATGTGGAATTAGTCAAGCTTAGCCATACATGTAATAAACTAAACTAAACTGAACTCTTGCACTTAATTATTTAATTACAAACCCAATCTGTGATTTTCTTTCGAAAAAAAATCCGCCTGGCATCAGCACGTGCACGTTTTGTTTAGGTTATAAGTGAGTAGTTGTGCACAGTCTGTGTATCTGTATTGGCTTGTCTGTTTGGTCCCACACACGAAACACACACGGTCCATCCGTCACCCATCAGCGAGCGTGTGCAAACTCTCAGACAGACAGTCGGTCCATCACAACTGTCGATCGTACACTAATATCTCGGGGCATCAGCAGCCATTCCAGAAGCAGAACTAACAAGTTAAGCCCAAACATTGGGTTTGCGTGGCAGTGGGGGGTTTATGAATGTGTGTATGCGTGGTGGGCTGGTGGGGGCTGCATGCATACATCAAACAGAGACGGTCAATATTGGGGTATGGAGAATCAACGCGCTTTTTTAAAGGAGAGGCTTATGCTCAAACATCACAGTGGCAGTTGCAGGGCCTAAACAGTTCCCGAGGCCTGGATCGCTATTTCTCATTTGTTGCATTAGCAGGAAAGACTACGTACAAATAACATTTCCCTGAGCAAAGGAGGTATCTGCATACAAAACAAGCCTTGTGTAATTTTCAACAGGGTGAGAGGAAATTAAAGTTTAACGGAGCAGTGGGGGAAGAAATATGCACCTTCATCAGCTCTGCAAACGCATGCTGGAAAACACATTTAGGAAATTAGCATTTTTAAAATAGCGCATTTTAGGAGGCAAACTGGTCCTGATGGGAGGATGAGCATCGGGTTAGAGGTTAGAAATGAGAAAGCAGGATTTGGCACATAATTTGATTAGGCTGATGATTTTTCTGCAGCATTCTGGGCTAATGAGCTCACCTGGAGGTGGGTTCCTTCACAGAACAGCGTCGTCTGGACAATTTGTTTTTGTTTATCTCGTCTTAACTGACAATTTGAGTGAACGTTTACGAGTTAATGGAGTTTAAAGGTTTAAAACTGGGAATATGAGCAACAGCTTGAGTCATTCAGTTTTAAGGAGAGAAGAATAAAATGTCTTGTCCAATGGTTTCTGCCTCAAAAACAGACTGTACTTTAACTCACACTTCATTTTTGAAGCCCTGTTGAGCTTTATTGGCCATTCGCCGCATCACAAACACACAAATAGTCATTGCTCCTCAAAATATTAGTCTGTACTGAATGCCTGCCACCACCTGCGTTATCACACAGGCTACTAAACAGATGTGGGAGAACGATCTGAGTGTAGAAATCACAGCTGAGACATGGTGTGAAATCTGGCAAAATGCTAAAAGAATCTGTTACAGCTGAAGACAGGAAAAACGATGCACTGTCTGTCTAATCTAAGAATCTCAGGAAACACCTACAATGCTGCAATAATGCACCGGTGGTCAGATTCGGTGCAGAAGATAGGGAGTAGTTTGGGTGTTGGGTGATGTACTGTAGCTTAAAAAATCCTGCTAGGTTTTGTTACTTATTCATGCGGTAGCTTCCTGTCAAAGACAGCAGCTTGGGTTTAAACCTTTTAACTACAGTGAGTTCAAAGAGTACAGAGACAGCAGCTAATGTATTGTAATATAAATCTGTTGTACTCATAAACACTTAAAAACATACAAACAACACACCTGGGTCCCATTGTGTGCCACAGCCCACAAAGCTGCCGACTCAGTCCTCTCCTCATTGTCCCAATCGGGACAGATACGTTTGTTCCTTCATGCCAATAGATACAGTATTAACTGTATGTTTGTTTGTTCCCAGGATGCCTTGCGGTGAGCCGCCATCTTGTTTTTCCTCCAGTAGCTTCAGTTTGTGTGTGTGTGTGTGTGTGTGTGTGTGTGTGTGTGTGTGTGTGTGTGTGTGTGTGTGTGTGTGTGTGTGTGTGTGTGTGTGTGTGTGTGTTTGATACTGACCCAGTTCATGTCCTCCTCCTGTTCACTACCTACTACCCACTCTTCTGGTGTATTCGATGAATTCAGGATTTTAATTCTCTTGCCTTTATTTGACTCAGCTTTTCTGTTCTATAGAGCCTGTTTCAGATGGGGATCAGAGTCATCTTACTCAGTTGTGCCTGAATATTACTACATCTCAGCTTTTGTTTATTCTATAAATAAAAATAAAAGCTTGAGTTATGATTTCAGTTGCCTCTTTAGCAGACCAAAGCTCCAACACAACCTCCATCTAGTAAGTGTAGTGTTTTTCTCACAAATTTACATTGCAAGTAATCAAAAAATCCAAATAATTGGTGCAGGTCTAGTGCCTAAACAATTTATTTTGTCATCAGTGTTTAAACTCAAACTTTAAAGCTATTAATTGTAGTAAAAGCATTTCAGCACATACTCACTCCATGCAGTAGGTTTCTTCTGACCAAAAACACGCAATCAGGTTAAATTTCTCATACAGCTGTGACTGCCTATGGATTTGCAACCTGTTGAGAATGCACAGTACTTCTAAATGACAGCTGTGATGGGTTCCAGCAGACCCACAACTTTACCAGGAGAGAATACTGTAAGTACAGTGAGATGTTTGGTTTTATTTGTCAGTAGCCTCAGCTATTGACCATCAAAAGAATTGATTGTGTGAATTCATTTGTTGAAGACACAGAATCCATAGTCTCTTTGCCTTTTTGGTGTTCGTGTGAGGTGATCTGACAGAACGTCATAAACGGTCCTTTACTCTACTGTACTTCCCTCTTCTTCTCCTTTTTCTTATCGCAGATATTTTTTTCTCGAGTATATTTCGCCCTACGCTGGTGGAAGGAGAGTTCTTGACTTGTTTGGCGGATTGATGCTGGTTTGAGCCTCACTCCCAGTTTAAAAGGCACCACCCTGTCATCAATGAAGCCCTTTCCCTCCACCTCCCCCTCTTGTCAGGCCAAATTGTGTTTTACAGCATCTGTTCATTATAAATGGCCGACATGATGGATATGGTCATAATATTAATGTAAGACTGACACAGCAGAGACATGAATCATGGCCAACTTTATTTCAAAGCCAGCGTTTCATTGGCCCAACACTAAAAAGTGATATATAAATGTCAGGGAATGGCAGCCGTAAAGCATTATGAAGTACATTTGATGGTGCATTTTCACTGTTATCAACTCGCTGTTATTTACTAATGTGTCTTCTTCATATGACAGCTGCTGTGGATGACCATGTCAGTTTCATTTGCACATGGACTTAAACAAACTCATTTGTTTAGTTGTTTTAGGTGCTGGTTCAGCGTGAGAAGATGAAAAGGTAAACGCAAGCTGAAAAAGGATGTTCTCATATGCGCCGGTGGCCTTTGGGTACGGAAGTCCAGCGGTGACTTTTAAATTGAAAGCATTCAATCAAATTGAAATTTCATTTCCCATATGTGTGCATGATGTACGACGAGGGGTCATCATTCTTTTCCAACTATGCGTTCGCTGGAGTTTTATTGTCACACATCGCTAAAGAATGGCTCAAAACCCGTCTGACAACAGGACTATGAAACAGGACTTTCAGCCTTTTAGTTTCATTTATACGATCATGTTCAAATTGAGATATATTTGAAAAGCATTTTCTACAGCTTCTTGTTTGAAAGTAAACACCGGTGTTTGATTACAGATAACATTGCAGTAGCACATACTGTACTGACAATAAATTTCAGATTTTAGATTTATCTAATTTTATTAAATGGAACTGTGTTAATCTTATAAGTGGCTGACTGCTATTAATGAATACTGAAATTATCTTTTAGCTGAATTGTTCTGGTTAAAAGTAAAAACTATTTACTGTAGCTGCGACAAAAATGAACATCAAATATGAAATATACACTTTTGATAATGTATATACTGGAATGCAGGTTTTATTAGTTACATTTGAATAAAAACTAATTTAAAGTCGTTTGTAGTCGTGGGCTATGCAGACACAATGCTAGAAAAAGTTGTTGGAAATAAAAACAATATTTTAATATACAATATATTATTTTGCATTGCACATAATGGCTAATTTTGTGATTTGGTATTAGTGTCCCGTCCCGGTTCTTCAGTTTGTAAAAGCAGATACCTTCTATATGCTTGGGCTTTAAAAGTCGATCTGGACAGTTGATCAAACACAAACGTATTTCTGCTCAGAGAGGCTCCAACAGCTTCAGGTCTGATATTTAACTTTAACTTCTCAAGATCAATAGCTTCAGAGCAACTTGAATGGCACATTTGCAGTGATTCTGGTGATTCTTAAACAGAATCACTGGGGTAAACAGCCGGCAACACCTTCTCCATAGCAATCAGGTTCCACATGTGGAACACTCTGCTTCACTGAGCGGGTTTTCAGAATGAGTCTCTACAGATTGGTGACTACCTGCATGTAATCCTGGTGAAGACTGACACATGCAGAGTGATTACTTACATTATTGTTCCATAAAACATTAAGTCCGTTTAATGCAAGAAATGTGGACACTTGACTGAAATCCTACAACTATCGTCAACTATAGCTAGAAAAAGGAAAAAAGAAAACATTAAGAAATGTCCACACAAAATAAAAGTATTAACTTTTTTAGTGAACAGAAGTTGATTTATTTCATTGTAAATTTGAAAATTAGGAATTGAAAACAAACACAAAAGCACAGAAAGAAAGCAACAGTTGTAATTATAAACAGTAATTAATTCTTCCATTCAGTGACACCACATCCAATTCCTGTTGCCATTGGCTGCTCAGCAATGACGGAAGCAACTGGCTGAAGGTTTGTGTTAGTTAATGACATAATCACTACAACCTACTGTAAGTGGTCAAGTGCCTGTTAGACGTGTGTGTGTGTGTGTGTGTGTGTGTGTGTGTGTGTGTGTGTGTGTGTGTGTGTGTGTGTGTGTGTGTGTGTGTGTGTGTGTGTGTGTGTGAGAGAACACGTTCCCATTTTGCATCACTGCCTGGATTCCCTTCGTCGTGTTACAGACTTGCGGATAAAAACAATCTTCATCTAATATTTTTCCATGACATCAAGTAATGTAAATTATGACGGGGTGTTGGTATGTAGTCTGTAATTACACATGCCCCCCCCCTTTCTCCTCCTCTTCATTTCGGAGCATTAGTGGTTGTTGTGTGCAGGCCTCAGTCTGCTCTGCCTCCTCCACCTCTAGCTCCTCTCTCTTCTCCGCTCTGCGGCTGCTTCAAGCTCGTCCTGTTTGAAAGACGACTGCTGCACCCTACAGTTTGAAACCCGCCTCTCACTGTTCCCGCTCAGCCTCCCAACATTCAGCGCTTTCCCTCTTCATACTAACTGTCATGTCTTTATTTTATTGATTTATGCATTTATTTTTAAAACATTTAAATATTGATGTGTGATGAATTTAGAGCATCGGTGTGACAGATATAGGTGCTTGAAGCTCTTAAATTATTGGATGTCGGTGGCAGGTCTCAGTGTCCTGTGATGGTCTGGTATACTGTACTTTAATGAGCACAAACAGGGTCAGTAAGTATCATTTCTGTCTTTTCAAAAAGTAATTATTTTGTCCCTCTATTACACATATTGTAGATTTTTCTCAGTTTGTTACCCTATCAGCTTAATAGGGGTCACTGTCAAATGTGTCTATTATGTCTTTAGACAAATATTTTAAGAGATGAGAAAGTTCAAAATTACTGTTTTATTACTTAATATCGCATTTGTGATATATATGATTTTTATTATTACAGTATTACATATTATTATAGTATTTTTAGAGCAAATGCCAATTTTATTAGTTTTTTGTGTCAAATGTTTGGCTTTAGAACTACATGTATCACCAGTCAGCTGTTCATTCTCCATAAAAGTGTCTCAGCTTGGGTCTGAGTTGGGAGAGGTCGGATGAAAAGTGAATGCTGAAGACTCCAGGGTTCATGACATTGTTGACCATTTGAATACAAGTACACATATATTGCTTAATACTTACTTATTAAGTGTACCACTGTACTTGTACTTGTCAGGCCACAGTCTGGCAACATTACGAAGGTGCTTTGGCTTTTATATCACATTTGCAGTAGTTGAACACACACACACACACACACACACACACACACACACACACACACACACACACACACACACACACACACACACACACACACACACACACACACACACACACATTCCTCGTGACAGCCAAGGCAGCACTGGACAGTATTTCCAAAGCCCTAATTGTACTGTTAGACCATCAGAATGCAAATACTGCAGGAGAGGAGCCGACGTTAATTATCACTAACTCTGCCAGTCGAGCAGTCAGATTTTTTCTACGTTTTTGAGGAGAGCTCTAATCTTTATAATGATGATCGTGTCGTTAGTATTTGCTTAGTCTGTTTTCCTACGCATTTAGTAACATCCTAGATTTAATGCTGTTTTTTTAGTGTTTCATTTTAACGTCCTTTTTATTTCCCATAAGTAAATAAACATTTTTGCATAACTTCTCAATATGCCATATTATCCTTTTATTGTGCATCAATTAATAATACTGTCGTATTTAACAGTTTATTGACAGAAATAATTTGAAGTTAAAGGATTGATTTGATGTCAATATATAAAAACATTACATTACATCGAATCATCACGAAAAAGACTTAGAAGTTCATTTTCATTCATTAAAAAAATCCCACAGCTTAAAGTTTAAATTCCTCCAGATATTTCAAATCAAGATTTTATTACAAGTAATGAAGTAACAGATTTTGTATTTGTCACAACACTGAAATGTTGTGATGCATTGTGACATTCTGTACATCATACTATTTTGTTTGCAGTACATCAACACAGCACTTATAATTCACAATGAATCAATCACAATGAATGTATTGTATTTACAACACATCTGAATATGATACACTGTTACCTACACACTCATAAACTATGTAATGTTGAGTGTAGAGGCACTAATCTGCTGGATAATACATAACACATTACTAATGGATATCAATATTATTATACACAATGTGTCTTCAATAATTTGGAAAATAATACAACCAATATGCAAAATGAAACTGTAATATGTAATATAATATAATATGTAATTAGTGTTATTATTATTATTTCAGGTCAGTGAGAGTGTCCTGTTAACAAACACTACTGTTACTGTAAAACAGACTCAAACTATAACCTGTGTAACGGCACAGAGTGGAGCCAACAAGCCTATTATTGTACTCACCTGAAGTCCAGTTGAACCCAGACCAGAACAGAACCAGAGACCAAGTCCGAATGGAGCACGTAAGGCGCCACCACTGACACTGGGAGACAAACGTTTGGTTTGTGCATGCTGTTTCCCGTTCACTGTTGTTTCACATGACAATCGAATATCACACAGAAAAAAAAATAACAGCCACTTATTACATTAACTAAGTAATATTAGTAATGCAACCTGCTTTTAGTTATTAACTGTGCTGAGAAATCTTCCACATGTTTATGTTCAGAACACATGGAAAGAATTAAAAGGTGCTATTATTTGTAAAGATGCATGAAAGAAGCAGCTTGTGTGTCACTATTGGCAGGAGAAACAGCTCATTTTTAGTTGCTAGTTAACTTTTCTGTTACTTTATTTTTCATGTATTTACACCACGTATGAGGTTGCTGCTCAAAGCAGCTGCTCTGATTTGGTCCCTGCAGGTTCATGTTGGTCATTTGGATGTAATTGTAAAAAACTGTAAGGATGCTGCAGATGTGTCACCAATGCTTCAAATTGGACAATGTCCACAATTCAATTTGCATAATTCTGAATGTTAGAATAGCAATAATCAAACCATGTAGATCCTAAAAATGTGACCATGTTTTGCTGACAAGAGGCGCAATCCAAGCAATGATGCCTTTATTTGTCTTCATTTACCTGTCACTTGTTTAAGTGGTGGGAGTCTTGGAATAAAACCCAAGCTCACGAAATCTGATTGTGTCAAAAGTTTGACTTGAATCCATCTTCAGAGTCTGAGCACTACTGTGCACAACGAAGCTACTCAGGGAAAAATGGAGGGGGAGGTAAAAGTTGAGGAAGCGAGATGGAGATGCTTTTACTTGACTTATCTGTGGTCGCCTTAAGTGCATTGGAGATAGACGGAGTAAATAGAAAACAGCGATTGTCGTCTCGCTCTGCCTCCCTCTCTGTAATCTGATTGGGCACGTTCCCCTGAATCGAGGGCAACGCCAAAACAAAAGATCACCAATCAGATAGAAGGGGCTCCCACTGAAGTTCTTGGCATGGTATGAATGCTTTGCCCTCTCATGTGCGCTAGTATCTAGCTGCGAGATTCCCTGTGTCGCTTTTATGTGTTAATCGTCACCGCTCAGTGAGACTATTGTGCTGTCTGCATTGCCGGGGGAGGAAATCACAAAAAAAAGAGGAGTTTATATGGGGAATGAATGCGAGCAATGGAGACTGCCAGCACCGTTTCACACGAGCTGAGAATCACCTCATCCCCCTGTTGACGAAGGTCCAAGAGTGCAATGTGATGCTTTGCCTCCACACACTTCTCTAATTGGTGGGAAAGACAATGGAGAGCAAATGAAGAGATATTCAGGGTGGAAGGACAGACAATTATCGCAGACGTTAGAAGAACCAGGTGTTAACAGGCATATTTACCTGCTGTCACCTAAATATCATGGAATCACCTTTAAATCATGCACAGATACAAGCACAAGAAGCCGACCTTCTGAAATAATCATGTGATTTCTCCTGTTTGGAGGCAACTCCACCCTTTGACCTGAGCATTTAAGGCATTTTGTGATATTTGGTAAAGTGTGGCTTTCTGGTAATAAAACGTGTTCACAAGCAGCTAACCCCGATCAGTTCATCTCACTTTACTGCTCATAGTAACTGGGCAGGAGAAGGTTGATGTAGTGAAGGGTCGTAAAAACTGTAACCGATTTACGATTGATAGTGACATGTGGCAACAAAACAGTTGATTTGCACTATAGTCACAAATTATTATCGTTTTACAAATAAATTTGTATAAATAGTATAACCTATCAGTAACTAATAAGTATTTCAACAACTTTAACCACAAATGTTCTGCCAGTTGTGTTATTAAATTGTCACGTAACCCTGGTACGCTTCTGCACTTAAAGCTGTTCTGGGGACTTGGGATCAAATTCCTCCTGACTGTGTTGATTAGAAATTAAAGGCAGAAGCAATAGAACCATTCCCTCTTTAAAAGCACAGTTGTTACCTTTCTGCTGGGGTTCAGACTTCTGCCACATTTGCCACACACAGTTAGAAATGCTAAAATGTGAGGAAGATAAGATGTTGAGAAAAAAGGGGAAAGTTTAAAGGGAGTTTCAGTATTTGGTTGAAGAATCCCTTTAAAAGTGTATTCCAGTGATTCGGTGTTGGTTTTACATACAGGAATCATACTTATTAAATAAAACAATAGACAGAGATGAAGGACATTTTATTATCTTTATGCACTTTTAACCTGATATATTGAGTTTACTTTGTATCATCAAGAAAAGATGTGTAAATGTGAACCGTACTTTGTTGCATATTGTGAGTTGATGATGAAGGAACTACTAAAGAGTGAGCAGTTGAAGAGGTTAGAGGGAATTTACAGTGTCAAGTTAAATGATTTTCCTCCTTAGCTGCTTAAGAAAAGACAGAACACACAGAAAAGCTGTTCAGTCGCAGCTCCGCTCTGAATGCTAATATCTCACTAGTACAGTGTGTGTGTGTGTGTGTGTGTGTGTGTGTGTGTGTGTGTGTGTGTGTGTGTGTGTGTGTGTGTGTGTGTGTGTGTGTGTGTGTGGGTGTGTAAAGCAGATGCCATTCTGCTGATCTCAATCCACATCTATCTGTCGACAACACAAATCTTTTCAGAGGAGTGTTGGGAGCGAGCGCTCGGCCTTTTTTCCCCACTGCAGGTCAGGAGGAGTCCAGAAGGTTTCATCCTGTCTCGCAGGTCGACCGGTGCCTGATGAGGAACATCTGTCCTTCTAGAAATGAACAAGTGGCCGCAGAAACAACATCTACAGTTGGTTTGTGTTTGTGTTTCCATAGTGTCACCGACAGTGTTGAATGTTGACGCATCTGTTGTACTGCTGAGTTTGCTGCGTTTCAACAAGTTTCCATGTGATGTCTGAGATTAAATTGACTAAGGATTTAAATTTGGCCTCAGTTATGAAATGATGCATGTATTTATACCTGAAACATATTTAGTGTACATCTCTACAATGTACTGTATATAGGTTTAAGTATTCATTTTTAAATGTTATTATGCTTACTGTATGTGTGACAAAAATATTGTTAAAAATCAGCAAGTAATTAAATCAAATATTAGAAATAGAAATATGATTGACAATTGAATAAATTATGAAGTACAATACACGTAATATAGTTTATATAAAATAATAAAAAATAAAATAATAGTCTAGATTTATTTAGTAATCAATTCAATCAATTCCACTTGAAATAATAATGGGTAATAAATACATACATACACATACATACAAATATAGTACTATTCAATAAAAGTGCAAAAAAGCATTAACAAAAAAAGCTTTGTTTTAAAGTTCATTCAACTCAAACATTTAATTTTTCACTTCACCACATGATCCCAAATTTTTCCATATGAGAGAAGCACTTTGACCCTGATTCACTGTATCTAATAAACTTAGTAATCATTTAGTTTTGTCTGGGAAATGAGCTGCTAAAGCAGCAGAACAAAGAAAAGTTTGTAGGGGTTTAAAGGCTGCACGGACGGCGAAAGTGCAGCTCGTTACGACTCAAACTGTGAGCGCTTGTTTGCAGAATGAAGAGTGCAGAAGGTTTAAAGGTTGCAGAGATTGAGGAGAAATGCAGTGGAACCATTTGAGCAGTACAGTCAGTATTGTGCAAGGCTTTAATGGTCAAACATATGCATATTTTCTGCTCGAGTCCTCCTGCTTTGATAAAGCTCAAATAAATTCAGCATCGTTTATCAAACTCGGGGAGGAGGATGAGGGGGACCGCGGGGGGCGAGGAAGAGAGGCTGCAGAACAGAAGTTAGGTTTCGCCACGGTACCGAGCAGTTATTTTATTGACGTGAGAAGACACAGGAAACGAGCTGCTTTCACTCTTGCATGTCGAGTCCTTCTGCTGGCGTACAAATCCAAAACAATTTCAGATTTTGAGAAATACGGGGGCAGCTGGCATTCCCACAGCCGTGCCGGAATTAGCCGCTTAAGCGCTGCAACCCTATCTGTTCTGCACCTGGGTGGCTAGCATGGCAGGCAGGCCTGCACCTTTGACCAGGACACACACGCACGCACACACACACACACACACACCACTGCTGCAGCGAGCGTGTGTTGGAGCGAGCATACAGGAAGGAAAAGCTTCTCTGTAATGATGGGAATGTGATGTGCAATGAGGAAGTAAACGTGGCAAATTCTAATGGACAGTAAAATTAGTCCAAACAAGCGCGTGTGTGTACTTGTACTTTGGTCAAAGTGAAAACCAAAAATTGTATTTTCCTACCAAAGTGAGGATATTTTCACAAAGTGAGGACATTTTGTCAGGTCCTCACTTCTTTCAAGGCCTGTTTGAGGGTTAAGATGTGATTTTAGGGCTGAGGTTAGAATTGAGTTTTGGTTCAGATTACATCCAGGGTGAGACGTCCGCCTTTAGTTAAAGCATGAAGTTTGTCTCAATGCTCTGTACCACCTGTTACCCTAACTTCTGTTAATGTCAACAAAAGGTCACTTTGACCTTTCACCTTTCTCCCAGCATCAATCTGCAGAAAACGCTCATGGTGTGTAGTAAAGGTGTGTTAAACCAGGATCTCACTATGTGTCACCATAGTCAGTTCTTACCTGTGCTGATCAGGGAGCGCTCCATCCTTTGTAAACGGGGCTGCAGCCATCTGTGGCTGCACCACTTACCACTTTTCTTGCAAGGAGCATATGTTGATGTGTTGATTTTTCTCCACTGTATTTGTGTATAAACATGGCAGGATTGCGTGGTTTCATTTAAAACCTTGTAAACATAGAATCCTGTACATGTACAGTAGCTGTAGCCTCATAATATAAATTACAAAATCATGTTACTGTTACTTCCATTTTCTTCACTTTTCCATGTTTTTTTATTATATGACGTTTCGATACATTACATAATCTTCAATAACTGCTTGTCTTGGAACCTAAAGGAATAATGTTTAATTAGCAGGGTTTCAGTGCAGGCATTTTGTGTCCTACAGCAAATGGGTTTATCGTCTTGCCAAAAGCCGGCTCCACAATTAAACATCTCTAAACATGTTCTCCAGCACTTCATCCCCGACGTGAACCTGATCTGCATGGGTGCACTGACGAGATGACAGCCAGGTGTGGTGAACAGTGGTGACGAGTGAACATGTTGTCGCCTGTGTTGAACATCTGACCTGGCTGGAACCTGTGGCGAGCGGCACAGCTGAACAGGAGGCCGTCTGGATGGGAGAGGAAGGGAGGAGGAGGCAGGCTTGGCTGTAGATGCTTGGCTACTTGCCCCGGTCCCATTGACCAGACAGCTGAACTAGCTAGGGAGGGAGGCAGCGAGAGGGGGAGGAGCAGGAAATTGATGGACCTCACTTTTTGTAACGTTACAAACAAATAATCTGTGCCGCCATCTTTATTGATTGGTGTGTGTTTACTATGTGTGCAAGTTGTCTATAAAAAACCTATGATTAGTGGTAAACGCAAACCCCCCCCCCCCGTCCTCTCTAAATGACATCATTAACTTGTTTAATGTCCTTTTAATTTACTTGTGTACACTTGTACAGTAAGGAAGCATACAATCGCAGGCCTTCGCAGCCTGAGGACGCGTGCACGTTGTGTCTTTGCTCATCTGCGATCATCAGCGTTTCCATGTGTTGCTGCCGCCACCAGGTCCCAACAGGGGGTGGGGGAAGGCTTAGGGTTGCCCCGCCCACTGGGGGTCCAGTTCCAGCCAATCAGGTGCTAATGTGCGGGAACAGGAGAGGGCTGTGCTGACAGATGGCAGCCTGACCTGGAAAACCTGCCCCCTTTTCAGGGTTCAGCAGTCGGCAGATGACAGGTATTATTTCATAACCCAAAGACTGAGCAAGGGTTGGTGGTGACACTCACACAAACACACACATCCGCACACACTTTAGCTCTTTGAATCGTTAGCTATGTGAATTACTTGCATTTTATAGATGCACACGTGCGCTCTTGCACATGCAGTATAGGAATATTTTTGGCATTATGGTGATGAACTATTTATGATGGAACGCACTACAAACCCTCACACACACATAGATTACAACCTATAGTAACTCACAGAACACATAATTTCACACTTAGTCGGGACCCACACACATTCATCTAAGACTCCAACCAGCCATGTAACTTCGATGTCAGGGCAGATCTGTCTGGCAGAAAGTGCTTTTTGATGAAGTCGTTCATAAATTTTAATACAACATGTCAGCTAACATGATGTATAGACTGGCTGCTCATTTATATTTCAGCTTGCCACTGAGAAAACAGCAGGGTTGTACCTTGCACTACCTTAAAGTGCTGTGTGGTTAGAGCCGAGCGAGTAGGAGCCGGAGTGCTGCGAGTACAGTATCTTTAGGTACAGTACAAGGGCTCTAATACACATCAGGTGTTTCAGGCTGCATATTGTACATGGCACAGTTTAAAAATTCAAAAAAAAAACACAAAGAGAATGTATAGCAAAAGTTGAATATTATTTAAGGTACAGTAAATGATTAAATAAAAAGTATATTTTACTATTTTTGACATGTTACAGCAACATCAGCTTCGAATAGATATATATATTTTTAATATTCTGAGTATGTTACCTGTATGCTAATGTTAGCAGGTGACAATAAACTGCAGTTTATTGTCACCTGTAGTGTTAAGCAGTAAATTAAACAGATGAGTTATAAAATATGTTAGCTGCAAATCTTTTTAGATGTCTTAATAACAAAGACAGTAGTTCATGATTAGCAGGATAATCAGCTTACAAGTCAGGTTTGCCTGATGAGACCTTTGGGAAGACAACTTTTACTTGAATTAGGCAGAATGTTGCAATGTTTAAAAGTTTTAACTGTTTCAAGAATAAGAAAAATAAAAGAGAGTTATGCTGATAATATGTGCTAGGTTAGCAACGTATTAATATATATATATATATATATATATATATATATATATATATATATATATATATATATATATATATATATATATATATATATATATATATATATATATATACTGTTTACAGTATATATATTTAGTTAATTACTTAGTTTTAGAACTTTTTCTTCTTGAAAGTTATTCCAAAAACTTTATTTTTATGTCCTGTAGCTCACATTTAAAGTGTTATAAGTGTTAAGGATCTAAAAAGGGGGGGGGAAATCATTACATTTTGCTCCAAACAGCTGAGCATGGTATCGAATTCCCCTTCACATAACTCCAAGCGATGCTCGCCTGGCTGAGTCGAAGGTGGCGATATCTGATTTTCCCAACCTAAGACTCTCGCCTTGTATGAAAATGAGACACATTACCGGTCCATTAATTGATCTGGTTGCTGCTTTGAAATGTGGACTGCCCTGAGAATTAGGAATTAGGGCCGACTCTGGGGCCAATTAGGTGAGTCTTGGCCCCGTCTCTACCGGCTCCTCTGCCGCATCTTAATCAGTCCGGACCATTCGCAGGTGAAATGCCACACCGAGTCGCCACTTGCTGTCATGAATGCCAAAGGCAGGTCCAGCAGTAGTACTATTCATAGCCAGTCATGCCATGAATAAAGCACAGGGGCTAACAGTTCCTCATTGTCTAGACTTACCTTTTATGTTTCTCCATGCGCTGCTATACAGTACATCATCACAAACAGGTTCTAATTCAGGGTAAAACACAATGTCTGTAAAAAGCAATGAAGCGGTTTGAAAGCAATTACCCTGTCCTCATTTTAGAGATTTTAATATACAAAGACAGAATATAGATTTAATGAGACTTAAACAATGTTTAATGTAAGACCATTCCCTTTTGCACATAAAGGTCAGATGTCTCTCTCTTGCCCAGTTTGCCGTGTTGAACTGAAATCACTTTGGCAGTGCCATTACAATGCACAGCTACAAAGCTTTCCTTTGAGATTATCTCATGTTTGACGCTTTATGCAAGCATACAGTATTGTAGCATTTAATAAAAGACAACATTTAAAAGTAAAAAAAATAATAAAAAAAACATTATTAAAAGAATGAATTACAAAAAATCCAAAATTACAAACAAATCTAGCAAACAAATGACTTACTAAAACTAGTTACTTCATTCTGCATCTCTGTAAAACAAAAGTAAAAATGTGACAGCCCTCCTTTGTATCGAAGGCTACTTCTCATTACTTCTAATTATCAGCCTTTGTCATATGTAATCTGTGGGAGCCGACTGGATGTCCATGTGCCGTGTTCAGATGTGGCCTGCCACTCTAAACGCTGTTGTAATCCTGCGTTCAGCCAGCATGAGCCTTAATTGAAATAATCCCTGCTGATGAGTGGAGCAGAGCTGCACAAACCTGCAGCCCAAGCCAGTTTCATGATGGGTCCAGTTTAACCCACTGTGTGACTCTGACCTTTGTCTCGCTGCTCGCTGGGACCATCTGAACCCTTCCCAGTAAGGACATCTGGTTGGATACTGGGGAGGTTGTTTGATCTGCCTGACTGGTCCCAGAGGCCACATACTGTACAATGCTGAGTGCTGCTGGAGAACCACATGACAGCAGCTCTACAGTGCCGTCTAATATCAGTTTCAATTGAGATTTTTCCTCATATTTGTCTAGTATTAAATTAGTATGTAAATTTTAATTAGGATTTATTGTGCATACAGTATAACATTTTAAATACATCATCCACTCCCTAATCAGGAACTAAGTAATCATAATCCACCAAAAACGTTTTTAAAGCAGAAAAATAGTTAATAGTAAAACATGTATAGAGTAAAACAGCTGGAACATATCCAACAGTAATACATGTTCATACAAGTAGCCTGTTAGCATGTGAACCAAGTAATGCTATTATTATTATGTACTGTGTAGATGGGCGATTAGAAGATCCCAAAGAAAAGTAACACAAGTTCAACAAGAGATGAAAAAAGTGCCAACACTTTGTCAAATAGAACAAATGGAACTGAATTGAGAAGTTGCAGTGAAAGTCGGCTGCTCCGTGTTAGAGGACGACCAAATCCATTTTAAACAGGCCCTAAAGTAATGAATTGTGAGACCAAAACAAGTAAAAACCTGCACACTGACTGCTTTTAGATTTTAAACAGAGCCACGTTGTTTAAACGGCACTGTTTATAATACATCACCTCCGCTGTGTGTTCTTCACTAATGAATGTGTTTCTCTCTTTGTATTTAGTTATTCTGTGTTTGAATGGGTCTGTCTCTGCCTCTTTTCCCTGCCACTGTATCTAAAACAGTGCATTAACATCTGCAGCCCATTTAATGCTGCTGACACTGGGCTAATAACAGTGTGAGTGTGTGTCCGTGTGTGTGTGTGTATGTGTGTTGTGTGTTAGCACTTAGCTTAAGCACCAGCCAACTAGCCCAGCTGAAAGGTGTCACCGAGGCTCCTACGCCTCCTCTAACAGTTACTGATTCTGGGGGCGCAGGGGTTTTTTTCCTCCTTATTTGCTCCCTTTCTGTGTGTGTGTGTGTGTGTGTGTGTGTGTGTGTGTGTGTGTGTGTGTGTGTGTGTGTGTGCGTGTGTGTGCGTGTGTGTGCGTGTGTGTGTGTGTGTGTGTGTGCGTGCGTGTGTGTGTGGCCTCAAGCTGCCCACTTTAAAGGAACATTCAGCACAAATGCTTTTTGTGTTCAACATCCAGTTCTGGGCTTGTTTTGGTCTGGTTCACTCGCTGTAATGGCTGAGGTATCACAAGTAATCAGATGCCTCAGAAGATTGGCGTCGCCAGCACCTGAGGGACTCCTTTTTTATACGTGTAGGTGAGCGGGGGCTTGACAGGACCGAGTGGTGTGTGCAGATGGAGAGGAGGGCTAGAATGACACAAAGGAAAATTAAAAGCATGTAACAGTGTCTGTACCCTTGTCTTATACTTCCATTCTCTTCTCCCCTCCATTGTTATTTGTCCATTTCACATTATTGATCTTTTACAAATATTTTTCAAGGTGTCTTAATTACTCGCAAAAGAAGCGGCGCCTTGGCTGGCGGACAACACAAATAAGTTAATTTGCATTTCTGTGTTGTGAGTGTTTTGGCAGGCGCCACTCTGGTCCAGATTGTAACCCCTATTTCTGCCTCCAAAAACCTGCCTTGGAGGAGCGTCCACGGAGGGATTAGGGATTTAGTGGGGAAGGTAAGTGTGACTACAAGCTTTGGCTCGCCATCTGCTCCCCAGCAGAGTTGAGGCCAACCTGTGCAGCCTGCAGCAAAGACCTGGGCACTGTGCTAACTCTGACTCGAGCCAACCTGGCGCCCGCGGCCCCAATCACCAACAGTCTGCTGATTAGTTGTAAGAAGCACTCCATATGTAGCAAAGTTTTTTTTCCTCCTGTCTTTCTGGCTGTCTCCTTCTCTTCCTTCCTCGCCTCCTTATGTATTCTCTCATCGCATTAAATAAATATGGATGTATGGATCTTTTTTTATAGCAAATGGCAGATCGCCTCCGGTTGTCTGGCAGTCTGAAAACGAGCCTGTGCCTTTTCTCTCCTTCTCCCAAACACCAAGCCGAGAAAGGGAGAAAGGGAGGAAGATGACAAATAAGAAATCCTGGCTGTCCTCTTCCTCTCCTTCCTCCCCTTGCTGTGGTTTACCTGGCAGTGCTGGGAGACAGATGACAGGGGTGTGTGGCTGTCTGATCACCCCTGGGTGGGCATTTTCTAATTTAATTCAACGGCAGCCTATTAAAGGGGAAAGACGAGGAAGAGGAGGAAGAGCGAAGAACACAGAGACGCGGAGGAGAATGCACCGACTGTGCTGGTAGAGACACCCGAGAAGATCAAACGACACCAGAGGAGGTGAAAACACAAGAAACACAATGCTCATTATTAAATTGGAGCTATTCTCGTTGCCAGGAACCTATTTCTCAGTATTAATTATTCATGTTTTATTTCAGTAATTCAATACTCAGGTGAGAGCGGCTGCTTGTGATAGAACATGTAATTTTGAAGGCTAATGGCAGCCTGAGCGAGGGATTAGGAGCAGAGTCCACTGTAAATCACTAATGGCCGCGTGAATGCGTGAATCTGTCTTGCTTTGTGTTTACTCGTGGTTTATTGTGCTCCGTTGCTCTGAGGGAAACGCTCAGCGGTGACCTTTCTACGGCGCGCGAGAAAGACAAATGTAGGAAGGAGCGGAGGCAAATGGAAGATCGCGCTTTCTAGGTGGAATAAAACGTGTCATTCCCTGATTTGCTCAGACAAAGAGTTCATCAGCGTTGCGTTTCGCCGGCTGACAACGAGCGAGCGCTCGAAAATGCCCACACGGCCTGATTCTTTAAGCAGAGCGGCGCCATCACTTACTTTTGATCCGATTAGCTGGGCTTTTCTCATTGTTCCCGCATCTCTTCTTCACCCAAACACCTCAATTTGTCTGCTCACTAAAACGCGTCGTGATATGAAAAATTTATGGGTTTGAGGGGAGATTATAAACATACACTGTTCTTGTCAGCCAACTGTAGAGCCCCAGGCCGTGGCTTTTTTTATTTTATGCTCCCACATAAATGTTTTTGTCATCTCCCTCCCCATTGCTCTTAGACAGGCTGACAGTGCAGGAGGTGTTTGTTCCTTGTCTCCAATCCATATTCTCTGCTGTGAAAAGGGAGGAGATGGAGGGAACAACAATCTCTTGCATACTGCATTGTTTGTTTTCATCCAACACTGTCAAAATTCCACAACAGAATGATTTCCTATGTTAGATCTGTGTCTATAAGCCACCCAGGCTACGAGAGCTGAAACTGTGTCAAGGGATAAGACATTTATTTTGGCGAGCAGCAGTTACCTTCACTAAAACGCAGGTTTTTCAAAACATCATTGCTTAGTTGAAATAACTGTATCAGTCTCTTTTAATGTCTTTTAATGATATGAAATGCAACTTTGCAAAACTGGTGTTTGAGTCTTTATGACAGTAATGCACATTAGAAAATATTGCTACATTATGACTATTCTCACTTTGCTAGCTACAGTATGCTACTGTACCTCACAACCTACACAACCTGTCCTGGAGGCAAAAAAACGAGACACGCTCGTTATAATCTGTATATTTACTTCAAGCTTTGTTTCTTTGTTTATGTTTCCTCTGATTTAAACAACGTGTCAGAGTATTATCACTGGCTTCCACATGAAGCCAAAGCGAGGTAATACTCGCTGAGGTCGGACTCAAATGAATGATTCAACATGTTGTGGTATTTAAAGTAGTTTCCACTTTGGGCCAAACAAAGTTGGCTTCATTGTAAAAACAGTTTAGGCCTAATGAGTTGCTGAGTAGTGCGTCTGATTGCCTAAACACTGGTTATTAGCATTTCCACAAATCAAGCAAAACAATATGTGAAAAGTGTTTATACAGAATTGAAACAACTTCTGTTCAGGTCTCTAAGATGAATGTTATATACAGTATTGCTTCTTAAACTAATCAAGCTAGCGATTCAAACGCAATAACAATAATTCATTTTTGTTACTGTTTTATCTTATCCCACAGATATAAACCACTGGGAAAGTAAAAGCTGGTTGAATAACTGACACTTATTGTGAATCTTGTCAGAACGGGCTTCTTTCAGTCCAGGACCAGAACCTGATCTCCATTCACTTTTTAGCTTAAACGCTTTCCACTCAGAGGACGCGGTACCGTCATTGTGTAGACACGTTGAACGTCAAAGTTTGACACACTTCCTCTCCTTTCTTTGGGGAAGGTGTGCGGTGTGCTGGCCAGCGTTTAGCCTCAATTAGGTCATAGAATATGCACACATCTCGCATGCTCTCTGGTCTCCTGCAATTTGGGTTAAAAAAAGTAAAGGTCAGCCACGTTAGTCAGATTGCGCTCGACAAATTCTAAAAAGGCTCGCCGGTCACGCCGAATGTATTCCCTGCAATATAATTAGCCCACTCAATTCCCTGTCGTGCCAGGCTACCGGGTGTCTGCGAGAGCCTCACCCCTTCCCCCAAAATGCTTTTCACCTTTGCCTGCTCCGTGGCGCGGCCCCCGCCACCCCCCCCCGTCTCTCTCTCTCGCCGCTCCATCACACATTGTTGCTCCCCTAAACTTGCTGCAGATGCGGCCGGGCTGATGCATAAATTAGTCATCAACATTAGCATTAGCCGGCGCGTGGCACCCGGTGCCAACTGCTCTCAGAACGGCCGTAAAAGGTCATGTTTTGATGACTGAATGCCACACAGGCACCTTGGCTCCCCGGAGGAGAGTTCCCCAGGTGCACGTGAAAGGTTAAAAATTACCTACCCGCCATCGCCTGTCTCTGGCGAAGGAAATAATTAGGGGGTTTTTAGGGAGCGGCAGAATGCCTCGCTGTCAGATGACAGAGCGTTACCTAATGGTCGTATCTGGGGAAGAGTCAACCAGCCTGTCATTCTCTTGACAGGACAAATGAGCCTAATGGTGGCAGCAAAATGGGCGCCTGTTCCCCCTTTTTTCAGCCAGGGGGAAGGAGGGGGTGAGGGGGGCGACGGGGCCTGAGCAGAATAACACAAGCATGTTAACCTTTTACATAAATCTGTTAACACGTGTCTGACTGCTGTTTAAAAGTGAAGCGTGATGCTCTCCTGCTACGAGGTGGCTGAGCCCACTTCCTGCTTGAACTCGGACTTTAATTTTGCAAACGCACAAAAGTTTTGTTGCGTGAACGTGAAATCGTAGCCTGGATTTTGCAAATGCATCGCTGCCTGGATTTACTGTGTCCTTCAAATTAGTAAGCAGATGGTTGTAGTGGTGCACATCGATCAGTGCAGTTGGAAAAAAAGAGTGGAAGAAGAAGAAGTGCACCATCACCTGTGAACCTTATTGCAGGTGCTTATTTATGTGTTCAGCCACAGTTGAAACACTCGGTGACCCTTTTACACGTAAACCCAGTTGTGTTTTGGAGCAGTTAGGTGAAATGACACCTGTTAACTCACCTTTCTGCTGAGTTTTGCATTTAAACAATACGCAGGTCTGAAAAAAGCTGAAGATATTTGAGCTTTTTCTACATTTTAAACTAACAATAAGTCCATTTGAAGCTGTACTGTTATATGTGTGGTGTTTTAACCAAGCACAAGCTTCCAGATCAAACTTGCTTTGTTAGAGCATTTATATGGTTCTTTTGTCCAATAGCAAACAATTTCATGTACTGTAAAGCATAAAGCATGATAAATGAAATCCAACCTGTATGAATCCTGAATGTATTCATTAATATATAAATCTGTCAGGTCTTTTGTATTGAGACAAATCTTTACCAATAACTTCTAGTATCTTTCGTTTTAATCGATGTGTGAAATCTGCCATTTGCGGCTTTCTGCAAACTTGTGCCCTTTGAGAGTCAACAGGTAATTCACATGGGAGAAGAAGAAGCAAACAAACAAATGTGTAAATGAAGATGATATCGTGTCGCATCAGATGATTGTGCGGTCTGGATGGCTGCTCAGGTGGCTCTGTGGGCTCAGCTGTACTGGGCCTGCTGTGTTAATCTAAACGGATGGTGTATGAGCCCTGCTCCCTGATTAGCCTCTGAGGAGCCACTGAGCTTCTGAGGTGCTTCCACTCCTCCCCGCCTCCAACGCGCTCGCTACCTTCATCTCTGTATTCTTCCTGTGCCGCGCTCTGCATGCTAACAGAGGGGTTATTAACATAACAAACTTAAATGCCCTATATAAATAATACGTTCACACAAATGCAAACCAGCTCAGCTGACACTGTTTAGGCAGCGCCTCCAACATCTGTTTATGAGCACTTTGCCTAATGATATCATCCGATATCATTAACTGTGGCAGTGCGTGCCGCAGCAGCAGGTGCAGCTGTTTATGCCCCCCCCCCCACACACACACGCACACACACCACCAGCGCCGACGCAACTCCCTCACATGCACGCGCTCAAAGAGAAAAGACTTCCACGTTCTCCTCAGACACCGGCACCAACCCTTCCCTCCCTTCCACCCCGTGAATCGCCAAACCGCTCATTAGGACAATTTTCCTCAACAAAAAAGCGACCCCTATGATTTCAATCTGTATATCACCTGTAATTGTAGTTTTTAGCAGGAGCTTGATTCCATACATTTAACAGGCGTAAACTGCAACTGCGGGTGTGAGCCCTGGAAGCACGCCTCTCGCCGCCAGCTGCAGAGGCTGTTTTTAGATGGCAGCCTTTCTCGCAGGCCGCGTCGGGCGCATGTTCTGGGGGAGGAGGGGGTGGAGCTTGGCGAGCCCCTGCTTTGTTTCCTGACTTGGTTTGCTCTGTTTAGATGCTGCAAATTATAGAGAATTATTGAAATTATTATTTCTGGCAGCGACAATGGGACCACTTCCTTTCTCCTGATCGGAAGGCCGCGTTCGGGTCCTCGCAGGTTCTCTGGAGCCTGATTTGATCGTCCACTTCTGTAATTAGTCAGATGGTGGATTCAAATGTTGTGCGACACGCAGCGATCTGTTGCATCAGGACTGTAGACGATGCGATCGCAGCACGTACAGATCCAAAACAAAACTGGCCTCTAGTTCATTTTTATTGTTGGAGATAAACAAAATTAGAACAGAACTCTCATTTTTCAGTTGCTTCATTGAAATAGGAAAATAGTTGAATACTATTCATAACAGTGAAAGTATTTCATTGTTTGAACTCATGGATTAGTTTCAATCATAACCACTGACTTCAATTCATTTTATACATAAAAGTATATTTAATACAGAGTGCATGGAAAAAAAATTGACATTAGGAAAAAGTAAAACTAAACTGTAAGTTATTAGAATATATAATAAAAAAAATGTGGAAATATTCTTTATACAATTGACAAAAAATGTATTTGTATTTTTTGCAAATGTGTTCCTTTCACAGGTCAAATGAACACATTTAGTTTGTGCTTCTCAGTTTACTAGAACAAATAGTCCAGCGTTGTCAAAAAGAGGCAGTCGATATAGTTAAGGTTCTTACATATATTTCTTACTTATTGATTTATTAAAGTCGGTGAAGTAAAAGTCTTTTAATATCACGTTATGCTAAACGTAAAGTTTATCTCCTGGTCACTCGAGAAACTTTAAGATGTAAATCTCACCATTCATCTTTTCCAGCCAGTCTGAATTTCCTCACTCTTGACAGTTTAGCCCAAAGACAAGCACGCTGGCACCCAGAGGAGCAGTTTTATTTGCAGGCAAAGACCCCAGTGCTGAACCTGCTCTGAGCACTGGGAGCCAGCAGGGACTACGCACTGACCACACACACAGAAGCACAACCTTGTGTGGTTCCCGAGCGCATACGCAAGACTTCCAGTGCCTTTGTATCAGTTTGCATGCACACATACACACGTGCAACGAACACACACGTTGGACAAATCAAATATTTCTGAACCTGAGAAAACACACATGTAGACAATAAACACTCTCCTCCTCATCCTGCTCCACCTTCCAGCTGTTCTGTAAATGCTGATTACACAAGACACCAATGGGAGCCTCCTCCACGCCCCCCCCCCCCTCCACATCTCCCCCACAAGGAGGCTGAGCAGGACCGACTGACCCGAGGTGCTTGGTGACCTGGGGTTGGGGGTCTAGAGAGGGCCACGGCCCCCGGGCCTCTTGGCTGGTCTCGTTTCCCCCTCTCCCTTTCCTTCCTCAGCCCCGTGAGCAGCATCTCAGAATGGGAGACATGGGCAAAGACAGCAGTGGCCCCGGGACAACTGGCCAAGGAGCAAAACACGAGAATAAAAAATTTACATCACACAACTCCTCGTCTGTTGAGATGCATGGGTAACTTTGAATCAAGTGAAAAGTAGAAGGGGGCGAATTAGAGTGAGATGATTTTAATTGGATGTGATTTTGTTTTGAGGAAATTGGTACATTTTCAGACATTCAGCTGAAGTTTGTTGTCCGGCAGTAGAATAAGGATGTAGACAGTATAAGTACAGCTGGAAACACCAAGTGACCTTGGAACAGGAGTCTAAAGCATCTTCATTCTAAACAACAGCTGACAAACCTACACATGGACAATAACGTCATCAATATAGAGACAGTTTAGTTAAATTATAAATGTAAACCCTACTTGTCTGTCAGAGCAGCAATAATGTAACTACTGCGTCTGTATACTGTATATAACTCTCCATCAGTGCCACTATCAGTTCAAAGCAACAAAGAGGTTATTTTAACTTAACCTGTACTCTGCTGGTTAATAAGTAGCATCATGCATTTGTTTATTTCGGTAAGAAACTTAATTAAGTCAACTTAATGACATCTGCTGGTCCCGACCGACACTCAAGCATGAAGTTTCACACGGAGGCCAGTAAATAAAACTAATTCACAAAGAACACCTACTCTGTTGACTTTTAGAATTAACATTGACTCATTTTGAACTTATTCAATTTCAGCAAAATTGAAACAAATTTCAAAACAGGCCAACAGGAGAATCAGTGGCTGGATACAGTAGTCTATGCTGAGTGTGATGACCTGATTCTACTGCAGCTTGTAGCTTTTCAGCTCTGAACTCTCATCGTCCACAAAGTTAGGAAGCTTCTTGTCTGTGTGTGTTTGTTGTTACACACATGCTGCTGTAATGTGTTTATATAGTCGTAACTGGGGACCGTGGTTAGTTGGTGTGGTCCAGTTTGTCTTGGTGGTTCTGCAGCGGCTGCAGCAGCGCTCCTCAACATATGCCATTATTTCAATCAACCATTAAAGCGCCTAAAGTCCATTTTCTTGTTTAACAGCCTTAGTCACAAACACAGCAAATATGCAGCTGCAGAAATTATCCCAGATAAAGTCAGCAAACAACATATTACAGTTAATTCTGTAGTGAAATTTAAAGCAGGCTAATTTACATGTGTAACGTGTTTGGCATTCGGCGCCTTCATCAGCTGTCTCCTGGTCTGAACTTCCTGCCGGTTAATGTATGCTCGCCGTGCGTTGGCCCGACCTGTCTGAAGTGATTTCTTACGGCCTTGTTTAATTAGCCGGATGTGTGTGTACTTTAATACATATTCATCGGCTGTAGATTTCATCCCAATTGATGCTGTAATTGATTCAGAAGGTTTTATAATTCCTGCAAAAGCAGACCAGGAATTTCAATGACTTTGCAATTTAGGGAGCGGAGCGGAGAGGAGGCGCCTTCACCTGAGGAGACGCTCACGCCTGACGCTGACGCACCTCCATCGGTGCCGCTCTGTCATTTAGCAGAAGGAGGAAGACGGAGGGAAGAGTCAGCGGCTTTGTTGTTCCTCTTTCACAAGTAAATTACACACTTAGGATTTATTAAGACAAGAAACAATTTTCAAATAGTGAATGAGTGGAGGGCTCCACGGAGATGTGCTCATTACTCTGTAGCCCCGGGCCACGTTCACCACCTCCAAAAGATCCCTCTTCACCCCCCCCCTCGCTGTATTTTTCAGCGCTGCGTTGCCTGATGCTGTAATGTCACAGCGGTTTGTTCAAAGCCGTGGTGATGATTTGGGCTCCCAGCAGGTGCCGCCCCGATGTCTGTTCAATTATTAAAGTGAGGGCCACATGGATACATTACAGCCGCCGCACCCATTAGATAAAAAGATGATGTCGTCTTGACACGCCGCATATTTCCTCTGTGCCTCACAAAGCCGCGGCTGCAGCCCTTTTTTGTTTCTCTCTGTTTTATTCATCACCACGCTTTTTTCCTCCTTTTTAGTATGCATGGAACTGTTTAAGCGCCATTTGTTCCCTTTCAGTATAGTGGGCACAAGGGCCATCGTGATATTTTTGATTCCCTCTCATCAAACTGACTTCTTGTCGGCTCCTCGTTGCTCCCTGCACTTTTTAACTTCCCAGCGTCTGAACCCCCCGTCGGTCCAATCTAACCATGAAAATCGCCGTCGTATTGATAAATAAATCATGCGGTGGACACAAAGATAAACCTTCTAACAGCTGTCTTCTTCCTTCGTAGCTCAGACGTTTACACTTTGACAGTGTAATGACCAAATAGTCTCTGAACAAAGTCTGTTTGTCACGCGCTCGAAACTAAAGATGCCGCCTATGAATTTTTCATCTCTTAGGGTTTTTTTTTCCTGCTTTCATCCAAATACAGCGTATGTGAGGTGGACCCCCAACCTATGCATGCGCCACAGTGATGCAAACAGCTTGTTCCCACAGAAAGGCAACAGACGTTGGGAGAGAACACGTCAGCGGCCTCTGTGTTGTGGGATCAGTTACTGTATGTTACAATGACATGGAGACAGAGAAAAGAGTGTGCAGCCTGTGTTTACATGTTCTATATATGCCAGGCATGAACGGACTGATGAGTCATCAGTGGGATCATAAGGTCGTCGCATCACAGACATGTGCAAGCGTAACACAAGCATGAAGCACGTGAAGGACAAACATGGAAAACATGTTTGTCCCCTAAATAACACTCAGGAGCCTGAACCTTTAAACGTCCCCAATTTTTTTCCAACAAACATGTAGATCGCCTCCTATGTCGGCACATGTGACACGGGGCAGGTCCAGTCCCAGCATCCTCCCTGTCGTCATAGTAACGCCAACATACAGAGGACCTCTCCCTAACGGAGCCATGACAGTGGGAGCCACGCTGTGTCTTGGAGTACGACCACAGATTTTTGATCTACATTCAGATTTAGCTTTGAGCACAGTAGCTGTGCCATGTTTTTGAATGATGCATTCTGGGAACAGATCAGAGTAATTAACCTCTAACATACTTGGTGTTTCTTCATTAAATGTAGTGAAGGGCCTTTAAAGTACAGTACAGGTTCCTACAGTAAATCCAGGTACAATGGACACATTCAAAACCTCAAATACACTAAAACCTATTTCAGATTCAGTTTCAGTTTTAGCAGCAAATTAAATAGAACAACCAAACAAACTAATCGTCATCATTTAGTGAATTTTGGTAAAATCAATAAAGTACTGATGTATGGAATATCCATACATCATAGAAGCTTGAACCAGTTTCTTCTTTTTTGTCATTTTTTGTCATTTTCATTGTACATCAAGACATGAACTCTGAGAAATTTAAATTACCTTCTAAATTAAAAACCATTCCAAGTCACCACCCCATGCATCTAATGAGACAACGCCATTGATTTCCCAAAGCTAAATCCATGTTTTATTTATCAAATCCAAAGTACAGTTTCTAAAGTAGATGTGTTCAGATTGTTGTGTTTAATGTGCGTTTAGTTCTTTTGATTTCTCACTAGTTCCATATCTCATCCTGATGAAAAGCAATCGTGTGGTTGCAGTTCGTGTGATTTAATCATTCAAATGTTTCTGTCATCTTTCTAAAAAGTAGTAGTAGTATGAGGCCACACAATGCAACCCTCCACTCCCACACCAGCACACCCCACACCCTCCTTGTCCTCCTCCTTCTCCTTCTCATTTAATTCTTTGCTGTGTTCTGTACATGCCAACAAATCCTAATTGCACCCCACACTCGCTTCTTCCCACCGATGCTGCGCGTTTCGTGCCACCAAATTCCTTGTGTGCTAATTAGGCACGCAACCACGGTAGATACACTCCTGACAGGTGCTGCTGGCCTGCCGGGGTCACGCACACACACACAGACACACACACATAAACACATACGGCGAGAGACAGAGAGAGAACGAGAGAGACGTTCAAGCTCACAGCATTAAAAATAAATGGAGAGGAGAATAACGAGAGGCAAGACGTGTTAATTTCTAGCTTCCATCTGTTATTACATAAGCACTGCCAACAACTACGCATCTCTGAAAGAACAGCAAAAGGGGAAAGAGAGGTGGAGAGGAAGACGACGAGCAACCAAGAAAATCCAAATGACAACCAGCAGTCCTCCTGCATGGAAGGCGTCCTCTGGGAGCCCGATGGACCACAAATCAGACTGATTGCGCAAATGGAAACTTGAAGATTCATTCGAAGAATTTCTGCTTCCAAAACAGTGTGAACGCGTAACCTGACGTTCCAAACGTGGCAAAAAGCGTTTGAGCGGTGGAAAACGTTCGCTTTCAGAAGTTAAGGCCTCAAGAGAGCTGTTATCTTCACAAATGTTCAAATGGGTTTTAGCTTATGTTATAAGCCTGTAAAATGTTTGCTGGCAGCACGCGAGTACGGCTGAAAACTACACAACAAACCTAAAACCGTAACACAATGTGCAGTTATTGGTGTTATGAGCTACCACGCAATGGAAGAAGAATAGAAGCAGAAGTTGAAGTTTTCCTCTTTTAATGAATATTCGATTGTTTTCTGCTCAGATTATTGCTGTGTGACAGGTCCTACCCCACAGTAACAGCAACGATGGGCCCATTGTTCTTCCCATTGGAAGAACAAATGCCTCCAAAGACCGACCAACACCTGGAGGGGCTGGTCCGGTCTCTGCTGCATGTTTGGGTCCAGCGCTGAGGCCTGCGACATGCTTGTTTCCTGTGTGTGACAGTGGGTGAGGAGCCTCTGACAGTTTTACTGTATAGAAAGAGTCCAGGAGAGACAGTGAACCTCTCACACAGTTCCATGGGCTGTAGTTTTCCTCCCAGGGCAGAGGAGGGACCGTCATGGTGCCAAAGCACACGTGTCCCCACGTCTTTGCAGTTGCGTGATACGTTTGGTGCTGGATAAAAGCCGGATGGCACGGGTGCCTGTTGCTGCCCGGTCTCCAAGCGGCAGAGTGGGAACGCACAATATAATTGTTTGTTCAATTATTTTTCTTGGATGCTGCACCTGCACTTCACCAAGTGAACTCCTGAGACCAAGTGCAATTAAGCCGTGCACAGCCGCGCTGATGCCTGTTTAAACAGGGAGGGAGGCAGATAAATACCTTTTTAGTGCTCAAGGTAACAAGCAGAGGGTGACAGCGAGGAGGCTCGCGGGGAGCAATTTCCTATTTATTTGTCTTCTGATTCGACCTCTCTTGACAAGGTTCTGCAGCTTTTTGCAGTGCAGCCGTGCTCTCTAATCGAGGCCCGTTTCCGATGCTCACTATGTGGACAAAGGATAGAGGAGGCAGCTAGTTGTGACCACTGCTCACGCTCTCTGAAATGTTTTGCGGGGTTCGATGCTTCATACATAAGTAGGGACGATATTTGTGGAAAACTGCGTTTTTTGACCTCCACTGGCCGTTTTAATGAGAGTTTTTGCAAAGTGCAGTGCAGAGGTGTGAAGTGGTGGTTGAGGAGGAAGAGGAGCTTCTGCTTCAGTGTGAGGGCATTCTGCAAAGGTTCAGGCACTGAGAAAAGGATTTTAACGCTAACGAACGCTACTGTTAAGAATCAGAGGTTTCAGTAATACAGCAAAGTTCAAAAGGGTTTGCGAAAGTCAACCACGGAGAAGTAATCGCACGCGTTTTATTGTTTATCTAAGTGAACAGCAGGAGGATGTCTTCACTGCTTCCGGCCGTCTACTGTACCTCAAACATTGGTCAAACACTGAAAGGATGATTGCTGTGGTCTGAAAAAGGCATCACATCAAACACAAAGATCAAAACAGGACAAATTTTACTAAACTTTTAGAAGCTGCTTTTAATTTGGTGCAGTATGAATGCGATTCCTATGATCAAAAGCCTCTTTTTTCAACCCAGCCTTGCCAGAGACAAGGAGCCTATAGCGCCTGTAGTCCCTGGTCAACTTGTAGGACCATGCAAAGGTCTGGATCAGCTCACTGAGCAGTGGGATCGTCTCCTGAGATGCTTTACTCCAGAGAAGCCTATGGAACTTACGCAGGTTTTTAATTTCCTGTTTGTCCAAAGCGAGGTCTACTGTCTATGAGTGCAATTATAATATGTTTGAGACAAAAATAAATGTTGGGCGTCTCAACTCCTCCAGTTAAACTTCCCATGACGCTGGCTACAGTCACACTTACTGTTGCTTTGTGTGTCTTAAGGTCACAGAGCTCCCATCCTGCCCACTGTACCTCTCGCTTTGCTTCCGCCCTCCATGCATTATTCACAGCCACATTAGAATTCAGGCTGAGAGTGACAGTTGCATGTTAAGGCAGCTGAATTGGGGAGGTGTCTTCAAAACAGCTGAAAGCGTCTGTCACAGAGTTGTAACTTTTTCCCCCATAGTTCCCCAGCAGTGCAGCTGCCTAAATGAGAGGGATTAAGTTAACTCCCTGCTTAGAGGAAGAGCAGGTCTTGGATTAGGGCACTGGGCATGGACACAGAAGGCATTCAAGCAAGAGCCCCAGCTTTTTAAAGAAGAGACGAGCAGGGGCCGACGGCCGCGTTGCTTCAACAAATACATTGACAAGTGTAAGGCTGCACCCGCTGCATGGAAGAGCGGCAGGGAACACTGGCGGACACGCTAACAATCACACAGGCCTGTTTGCTCTTTGTACTCCAGCATGTTGCAACCGCACACACTGTCACTCTGACATACAAAACTATACCATCCCCATTTACATCGGACAACTAGTCACTTCCACCCAGTTTCATTCACGTGACGATAAATCACAGCAAACGCTATAACAATGAACCTTACATGTAAGTTCCTTACTGATATTATATAGAAAATAGTCCCACTTAAACAACCTTTTTTTTAATCAATAAATAAATTAGATGTTGTTGTTTATGTATGAAAATGAAAGTTATTGGACAGTTTCAGGTACGCGCATGTTCACCTCAAACATAAACTGGACTGGACCCATAACGCTGACATCCTTCAGGTTCTGTGGGGCCTGTTCTCCATGCTACGCTGGGGTCTGCTGGGGTGCAGGCAGCTCACACTCAGACAGGAGGGCTTAATAAGCTGGTCAGGAGGTCCAGCTCTGTACTGGACGGTCACAGTTCACAGTACAAAATTAAATATGTGCATATGTTATTTTGCAATTGTTTTGCATCTTATACTGTTTTCTTGTGTGCTGCGTAACAAGTAAATTCCCCCAGTGTGGGATCAATAAAGATTGATCTTATATCATCTTATCTTAGTCAGAGCATCAGCCGGGGAGCAGAAAATACCAGGCTCGAGCCCAGCTTCTGGCACCAGGTGTGTCTTTGAGCAAGACACTTCTACAGCAGCTCCATGGGCGCCGCACTGTGGCTGCCCACGGCTCCCTCAGGGGTCGGGTCCAAATGCAGAAATGAATGTCCCCAACGTGGATCCATAAAGTTCTATTATTATTGTCTTTATATCGACAGTGGAGGAAAATGCTCCAAGCAGGTAATAACAAAACGTAGTTATGCTGTCGTAAACTACAAACGTCAGGTGACTGACAGAAAGGAGTATAGTCGCATATAAAAATGAAATAAAATGGAAGTAACTATGACACACAGACATTCTTTTGAAGGGGAAACAGTCCATTGATAATGCAAATCCTTCACGGCATTGCAAGGGGAAACGTGATCTCTTGCTCTGTTCCCTTTACATATTGTTAGATCCTCGTTATGTTTCTCATGGATGGGTCTGTACCACGTTTCCTCTGGTCTGGAAAGCTGCTCTCAAAGAGGGGGGGGGGAACCTGGGAATGAGCAGAGATGAGAACAGGTGGTGGAACAGTGTGAGAAGCACGAGGGAGAAAACAACAGACACCTGCTTGTGAAACCCAACCTGGTTCCTCCATCACATTCCAGCAGAGTTCATCTGACGGAGCTCCTGCGACAGCAGTCGGGGACGATGCGCTCAGTCTCCTCCACGCAATTATGCTGCAGCTTGTTGTGTGGATATTTTGGATCTGTATGTTTTAAATAAAACAGAAAATTCTGCACGGAGGCTTCCAGTACCTGTTATTAGATCGGGTTCTGACAGACAGCAATGGAGCAGTACAAGGCTATTTAGATACAGTTCAATGGTTCATATATATATAAACAAGAAATAAATTATATAAAAGAAAATCAAACGTAGAAATCACCTTCACATCACTTAATGTAACTACACTGATTGTGTGTTGGACCAATGTTTTATTCACATATCTTGCACATTTATTGTAGGTTTTAGTATTTTGCTGTAAGTGTGTTCACACAGATGATTTTGTGATAATTGTAAACACACGGTAACATTAACGTCTTCTGACAGCGTGTGTCGGCGCCGCCGCCACGGACGGGTGGATGATCCTGGTGTCACTCTCCTCCGTCTCTGACGCATGGCTTCACTATCACAGGGATCAACCTGCACATGTGAGGCAGTAATCGACCACCGCTGATGCTCTGTGCTCCTCCTCTGGCTGCAGGGAGACGCAGGCGGAGCGGCCTCGCTCACGTCAGCTCTGTGACACTGAAGCGACCGTGACACCGTGGCCGACGCCGGTGACTGATGCCTTTTTGTCCTCCTCCGTCAGGCCGCGCCGTCCGGACCGCGGGCGGCTGTAATTGCACCGACAGGTGACACATATGTGGAAACCAGAAGATGATGGGGAGACTGCTCGGATCATGTGACCTGCACTTCACACGCCTCCTTCATGTACTGTGAGTGTCTCGAGTGTTTGCCCGTGACATTTAGGAAGCACCATTGTCTGCTTGAATTGATCAAAGTCTGCAGTTTGCGCGTGAATTTCAAATGATCCATTCTGACTATGACATCATTAGCGCTTCCGTATTTTAGCAGTGACACTTCATTAAAACGTGAGGTGACACATTTGAAAGCACAACGTGTGTCTTATACTTAAGACGACGTCACCCATCAGTTCTGCTGCTTCCTCCGTACGTTAACAATTAATCCTTGTTCTTTCAGTATCAACATAAATATGGACTTTTACCACCATTTGCACATTTTACATGTTATTGTACCACTTGTGTCTCACAATTAACATTAAATCATCCATCAATCTTTTCTGTATGTTTATCATACACATTTTCCTATAGTCACTAATATAATGTTTTCTCATGTTGTCTTATTAGAACAAAACCTAGTTAAACTCTTATGAACTAGTACAAGCTGCTTGATGAGCTGATGATCGATTGCGGGACAATTCTCAGAGCTTTTAATGTCAAACTGTTGACATGAGGAAGTTTAAACCGTTTAAAAGTCAAAACATCATCCAGACAAATTTAAATCAAATTTATGTATATCTTAGTGGCAGCAGTTTTTGACGCATAATTGTCATCTTCTTTTCTGATGTCAGAGTTTTGAATTATTCTCTTATTTTAGAAAAATGCACACTTGCAAAATGCAACTGAATTATAGAATATAGAAAATGAATGATGTACAAACGCTGTATACACAAAGCAGGAGTTAAGAGCAAGTAAATAATGTAGTCTGCTTCTGTCGTCTCCTCCACTGTCAGTCTGTAAAAGTTTTACTGCTTACAGTCCAGTTCATTTACATGTGAACTAGTTTACAGTAGGTCCATGTACTTTATATTTTTATTTATTTATTTTTTTAAACATGTAAAAGCAAGAGAAAATGCCTTTCAACCTTTCAATTGACCTAGTGCATGCTTGAATGCATCCTGCCCCATGACCTCACCTTTCAATCATTGTTAAAAAAAATTTTAACCACTCAGAGACGTGAAACGCCTTCATCACCATATTTACGTCATTCATTTTGCAGTGTTGTTGTCTGGTGTTAAGACTTAGCCTGCCCCAAACGCATCTTTCAGAGTTCAACAGCTCCCAAAACTAGATTCTCACAGACGTCTCCGCACAAAGAGAATTAACCTGGTGGCAGAGTCTACTCTGAAGTATTTTCTCAATGTCAGGACCCCCTGGGGCCCGGGTCCCCGCATCTTAAAAACCCCACCTACCCAACGTACCCTTCACTCTGCGAACACGCTCCTCTGACAGCAGCCGTCTTCCTTGTCCCACAATTTAAACTTAGATTTTAAACTGTCAAAATCTTGAAAAGCTCAAAGAGAAAAATCTCTGTTAAATTAGGCCTCACAAGGCCACTATTATTCAGTGCCACCTAATTGTGACCAGTTGCCCATGATTTCCTGTTTGATCCTCAGCAACATGGCGTCAGTGTAAAGTGTACCGTTCGAGGCACATATTTGTATTTTGCTTGACAAACTTCAGAGGAACTTTCCAGAGCCCTTTGTCATCTGTGGCCTAATTAGCAAACAAATTTCCCAGCAAACAGCAAAAATAAAGAAATATTTATATATATTTGTATATATATATATATATATATATATATATATATATATATACTGTATATATGTTGAATTGTAGGTTGATCATTAGCTGGAAATAGCCCCTCGCTGCTGTGTTCTCACACCCCGACAGTTTCAAAGAGAAGCAGCTTGTTTTGCGTCGTCAAATCCCCTCGTTGTTTATTAGTGGGGACGCTCTCGATGGGCGGCACACAACTAAATCCCACATCTTTGCCCCGGCTCCTCGTCTCCAGCTCTTCTAAGCCAGCCAGCCTTGTGATAGCCCTGCTCTCCTCTAAACAGAGCTGAAGGCCCGCGGGCCGGCGCTCGGCTTGAGCTCAAGGGAGTCGGGACTCATTGTCACTTTTCATCAATGGGCGGCTCTAATGCACTTGCGCCTCTTCCTCGCGGCGCGACTGTTTGGGGTTGGCTGCTGTCACTGAGAAAAGACACAAGTGCTCGCTCTGTATCTTGCGTCTGTATCGCACACGCTCTGTGGACAGAGCGATGTGCTCTCCAGGGCTGAGAATTCTCCCCTCTTTGTCTTTATCTGCCGGTGAATGTTGACAGACCACTGAACCTTGATGTCGGACTGTGACAGGCTTAGCTGTTTGTAAAGTGTTGGGGTGAGAAAAGAGGGAAACAAAGGGGGGCTCTGGGGTGGTGCTTCGCCATCATGGCCGCTCCGCTCGCGGGGAGGAGGCCTCCGACGCCGTCCGACTCCACCGCAGAGGCGAGCGCTCGACTGCGCCCGAGTCGGTCGAATCGCAGGCCATTAGGGAAATGGCTGAAGGGTTCTGGTGCTTCGAATCCTGCTGAACTGCTCAAATTAATGAGGGGATTGTCAGCATATCAGAGTTGATGGGTGTGACGAGCGAGGCCCCAGTACGGAGCCGGGAAACAAGAGCGCTCAGTGAAGAGATGAAGTTTGTGCTGCTGTTGTGATTTGAAGTTTTCAGTTTGAGATGCTTGGTTTAGGTCAAAGGGAAGTCAACAAACTGCTGTGGAGATCCGAATGGGGACTCATAACACACACACTGTATGTAATGACTCACAAACATGCTCAACGCATTCATTAAATGGATCTGAAACGACATTTGCAGTTGAATTAAAGTTTTTAACCAACGACTCGATTGAGGTCAACGCCTGGAATAATAGCAAACACAGCGTCCGTGTTAACATTTACCTACTGTCGCTCTTTTCTAAACTCTAAGCAAAGAAGCTGCTGTGTGCTCAGATGACAGAAAACTCGTTCTTTTTCATTCGGACCTCACTTTCATTCACGCGTTTCCTTGTCAGATGACTGGAGTAGTTTTCGGTGCCTTCAGTGCCTGCCTCCAGGAAGTCATGGCGAGTCGCAGGCAGCTGCCAGACGAGCGGCATATTTCTGAACCCCGAGAAGCAGCAGGATGAAGCGGCGCGGACGCGTGGAGGCAGATTCAACATGAAACGAGCACCAGCTGCAGGTCAGCAGACTGCTCATGTGTCGCCGACTCCCACCTCTCCTCATTTGATACATTTCCTCTGCATCTTTTTGTCCCCCCGCTCTCGACTTCCTGTGGGAACCGCGTTTGTTGGAGCCGCGTTTCCGACATGACGGTTCACGAAGACAGAGACAGAGGCCGAGGTGAGGACCCCGACCTGCTCTGCTTTAATGGAGGCAGCGCGTTGTCCAATACGTCGGGAACAATGAGCATCAGGAGGATGCGACTGTACAAACGAAGGCAGAGTCATTATTCTGTGAATGGAGATGAGAACGCACAACGTGGTAAAAGATAACATGTCATGCACCTGTTATAAGGTCCAGCTGGTTGGAGACAGTTGAATGTGTCCGCAGTCCGTCTCAGTGGAGGAACGCTGCTGATTGAACTAAAGCTGAGCTCATGGCTTCTCCTCCACATCCTGAAGGAAACGGTTTCCTCTGCGTGTTTCCAGGCCTTTCCACTTGTTTCCCCCCGCTTTCTTCTGGTTCTCTCCATCTCAGGGAATTCACCTCACTTTAATTGTTTGACAGTCTCTTTCCTGCCTTTATGCCACGGCTGCAAAAGGTGCCCAGGATTTTTTTTTTTCCTTTTTTGAGGCATTAATAACATTCCGCTCGACTGATTCCCCGGGGCACAACCTCATTATGGCTTATGGGCAAAAAAAATAAACTGTCTGTACTGCAGCTTTTTTCTCACAGAAATGAAGAGTTGGTGTGGAGGGCCTCCCTGTAAAACCGTCTCCTTGTTGCTACAGTAACTAAAACACATGTCCAGCATGTTATCTGCTCTCCTGTCAGAAAGTGACAGCGGTCTGCACTGGGAGGGAGTGTGGTGAGATGGGCTCAGGGCTCGTTGGACCTTTGCAAACATGCACATTTGATGGGAAGATCATATAATACATGGTTTATTATATAAAGTAGAACTTTCAGCTGCATACATTATTCTTAAACAACAGGAAGCATTGAGTAGTTGCAGTAGTGGACACATGCTGGTAACATCCTCATAATGTTCTGTTAAATGACGCGATCCTCCTATAATAAGTTAGGCTGCAGTTCGGTCCTCTGACCCATAGAGGTGCTGTTGTGATTGTATTGGCTGGTGTGTGTGACGTCACTTCCTTCGTGTTTTCTGGTTCCTGTCTGGTCATTATTGTCATTACCTACACCTGTTTTTATTGAGGGACTGCCTCCAGACTAGACATTTGTCAGTTCAGTGCTTGTGTTTGTTGTATATTCCTTTTCTTTTCTTTAATTGTCTAATTTACTGAGGTCCTGAGGTCGTGCAGTTGGACCCTCAGGTTTGTTCTGCCTGCTTGTCTGTCTGCCCGTCCGTCTGTCTGTCTGTCTGGAGCCTGCCTAGTGTTTTTTATAGAATGAACCAGGGGGTCTGGTGTGTCTGTCGGCCTTTAGCCGCCGTCCCTCCCTCTGTAGTGTTGGAACAGATGGCCGTCCTCCCTGAGCCCGGTTCTGCTGCAGCTTTGCTCTGCACTGTTGCCTCGTGCTTGCTCAAATGGGACTTGTTTTCTGTATACTTATCTAGCTGTAGTTATGTTTTACATAGGGTATTATACCTTTGTGTTGAGAGTAATTTCAGTGTGGGTATATAACGTAACTAAATTAAATTACATTACAGATTTAGGATATAACGGTAAAAGCTTTATGCTGTACAGTACTTTGACAAGAGTCTTTGCTTGTTGACTTGGGAACTTCAGCATTATATAGATTCTTTCACCTACAGGAGGAGTTTTCATAATGTAGAAGTACAAACTGAGTTGAGGTAAAAACATGTGTTTTTTTAGGTAAAAACATAATAAATTCAGCATATAAGCATTACAAAAAATATTCAACTGCAAACTGTCATCAAATGGAAACAAGTGACATTTAGATGATCTGCTCTCTTCATTACATCTGTTGTCCTGTTTGTGATGAAACCCAACTAAACAGCTTAGCACATTTAAGTTACATTTTGTATTTTTGCTTTATAATTTATTATTATTGAAAATTCATTATCATTGAAAATTAATTCTTATTGATCATATAATTTCATAAATGGGCTTATGGGGTATAATCTATTTTAGATTCATTTTAATCCCAAATTGCAATAGTCATTATAACGAACATAATATAGCGCTATAAAAAACATTCCAGCACTGTGTAATGGTCACATTTATGATAAACCAAAATAATAAAATCTTGACAATACAAAATAATATTTTTAAGTCTGAATTTCCTGGAGCGTTGTTGTTGTCAGCTACATAAATTACTGCTGCAGTAACTGCTGTATTTAAGGGTTAATGCTGATGCTGTAAAGCAAAAGGCTGATGGTGCAACATCAATTTAAACCAATATAAATGACCCCAAAACAGCATTTTATCCAAACCTCCGGAACATCTGTATAAGCGTTAAACAATCTGAGAGTGGACAGAACGCATCAGCATTTTCATCTCGTACCGTTTGTTCAACCTGGAAGCGGGCCAGTCTTCCGCAGGTCAAGAGCCTTGCCAAAGGGCAGCAGGAAGTTGAGTCAAAGAGTACGTCCTCATTGACACCAGGCAGAAAACCTGTAGCTTCAACAATAGAAAGGAAAGAGGGAGCTAACTGACAGCTAATATGAATTCACCCGGTGAAATGTTTAGACTTGCAGAGCATCACCTCTGACTTGCTGACATCCACTGTGCTCCTCAACTGGTTTCCTTCACGCAAACCTAAATTTCAAACATTTAGCACGACTTGATCTAAGTTCTAGAAATCAGTCAAATGTGAGCTTGCGTTTCTTCTGATATCAAAAAGCCAAGTTTAGCCGAATAAACACATCTAGTTTTCCTATTGAACTGCTTCATTCGGTTTCATTCATGCTTCCACCCGACAGCTCTAACAAAAAGTGACTGATCCAATACAAAGCATAGAAATCTGAACTCTACAAACCTCTTTTTGCTCTTTGACAGCAGCAACTACAGTGTGTCACCGCATGAAAGCACACAGTGATTGAATATTCACTATAAATATATATGAAGACCATATGAGTCATGTACATCCAGGCTCTTTTCTTGCCTGGTCCTTTTGTACTGTCACTATTTAATTCATCAGTGTCTCTGAGACAAATTCATACACTTAATGTAGATTCTGTTTCTAAAAGCTTTTCTTGCACTCAATTTATATTCATTCAGTTAAATTAAGGGTTTGGTTTTTGGAGGGGAGCTAAGCGTCAATAAGACTTCAATCAGCCGGCATCCAGACAAGGTCTGCGTCAAAGCCCCCAAACAGATTCAGAGTCGCCGTTATTGAGTAAAGGCTTGTAATTAAAGACAGGTCCACGTCGATGAATGTGGGTTATTTAGCTCAAAAGATAATTTCTCGTGATGCTTTACATAATCCTTGAAATATACGAGACAGAAAAATCTAAATGAAAAGGAAAAGGTAATGGACATGTTGATGGCGTTTTGGTAAACCTAATAAGAATTGATTCTTGGTTGGAAGAACATTTCCATCGCTCAACCCTTCCTCTTGCTTTACATGTGTAATGAACCTGCTGGAGCATTGATCAAAAACAAAAATTAGAGGAATAAATCTGCTTAAAAAGCTCATCCCCCTTCTATGCCCGCTCTTTGTCCTGGCAGAGCGCTGGCCAGCATTTACCGAGGTGCTATATGTCTCTTAAATTACTAAATTGCCTTCTGGCCCCTGTGCTTTTTCTTTTTCTCCTCCACACGATGGTTTGCGGGCATTAGTTGAAAGTTTTTCCCGCAAATATTTAATCCTCGCTGTGACTGACAATGTTGTCAGACCTCCGGATGGGTTTTACGCCGTTATTACAAGCATTTCTCTGTCCGTTGCACTTTGGATTATTCAAGATTATGTTGTAATCCCTTTAATCCTCATTGCATTAAGATTTCAGTCAAAATATGGCAACAGTAAAGTAGCACTCAGAAGCAATGAGGTCTTAAGCAGACGTCATGATTGGGCAGCTACCTCCATTTCCTCCCTCTTCCTTTGTATTTGTTCTCCGGTCTCTCTGCAGCGTCGATAAACCGAGCGGCGAATAATGTATTTGCTTTTTCGAAGCAACAACTGTTTGTTGCCGTCTTTAATCACCGCAAAGAGAGACATATATTTACCGTCTCAGTGTCAAAGCGAGGCGTCGATGAACTGAGGAGTGGGTGCGCTCACGTTGGACTCGGCTCCGGCCTTTATTGGGGAAGTCTTGTGATGGAATATTTGTCTCCGGCCGCGTGTCCTGTGGTTCCTGTTCGGCTGCTGGTGTCCTGCTGCTCTCCTCGCTCCACTTCCCACCACGCCACACAGCTTCCGCCCGACTCCGCCGACTGGCGTCTCCAGGTCACACCAGCGAAACAAATCTCAGCCCTAAAACTTTGCCGTGTTTGTTCATGTGTCTTTATGTGTCCGCGCAAAGCTAATCTGCATCGCTCGACCACCGGAATCTCACTAAGATGCAAATCCATGCAAATGTGGCCGGCGTGTGCGTGAGCTGCGGCCACTTTATTTACAAATCACAACACAAGCATGTGGTGTCTAATGTAATATTCAACACAAAGTGCAGTTTGAGTTGTTGTTTGCTTCACACCACATTCCCACATCCAACGGAAAGTGAGTTTCTCTATGTTTGTGGCAGTAAAGCATTCATTGACTGCTTCAGCTCTCACCTCCTTGTCCAACTTCCAGCATTCGAGGCCTTTCCACTTCCACGGTGTTCGCTTGGCTTTAAATGCTGCACTGGGCCTTTAAACTGGATTCAAACGGGAAGGCACTTTATCCCATAAAGCCAAATAATTATTCTAAACAGGCTGCATATTCAGGTTTTCCACTTGTGTTCATAAGGAGACGGATGAAAAAACTCTTTAAGATCAAGAATGAAAGTACTAATGCAGTAGACATAAACACATAAGACACACTCCAACAAGTCTGATTACTGTATACTATTAGAGGAGGTCAAGTGGAAATGTGATCTGCTTAAACAAAATAGTAGGTAAAATATTAGGATGGAATGTGGTTTATTCCTGTATGGACAAAAGCACAAAACAAAAACACACAAATGTTGAACAAAGGTCACTAAAATATTCCACGACTTAGATTCAAATCTCGTTTTAAACTCCAGTACGTGGTTTTAAGTCCCAGTCATAGTTGCTTCTGATGTACAGAATGTAAAGAAAATAAATAAGAATAAGACACGATACTGTTTTTTAAAATTTTTTCTCAGCACTGACATGTTTTCGCCGATATGAAAGAGCTTGAAGGCCCAAGGAAAAGAATGTGATCAGGTTTGAGGGGGATTTTTAGAGCATCCTCCTTAATGTGATCACTGATGCTCCACTGATCTTCACCAACCACCAAAAGGAATCAGTTTTGCCTCCTGGAGATGTTCTGCATTTTTCCTTCCTCTCACTTGATCTGGAAGACGCTTGGCTATTTTGCTGCTTTGTTTGGGAGGGTATAACTGCTTCAAGGTGAAAGGAGAAGCGGGTACTTGTCGGTACCGCGGCTCCCGACTTCAAACCCTATAAGATCTCTAACGCGCCTCAGAGTCCGACTTCAAACTAGCAGCGAGTCGTTGAGGGAAGATGAGCGGGATGATCCTGAGTGGAGCAGATCTTGTTCTTGGCGCTACAGGCCAGAGGTGTCTCTGCGTGTGTTCGTGTTGGTGAGTTTGCATCGACTCGATACTGCACTGAGGTTAGCGGCAGGGTCAGAAGCCTGCAGGGCAGTAACCAAGCAAAGCACAGGCAGCGAAACCTTGTCTCCTACAAAAAGCTTTCATGTGCTGTGTTGCTAATGCACTTTGCCAAATGTTGTTTGGAAGAAATGTAATTGCTGCCTAGATTATTTTCGATGAGAGGTCATTCTCCCGGTTCAAGTAAGAAAAAGGGAAAGCAGAAGATTTAACTAGGAACAAGGTTTGTATTTTTTAATATCCCTGCGTGTGATAAATGCAAATGCATGTTATAGTTCTCCATCTTTGTTCTGATTGGTCCGCTGTGAAGGCCTTCCAGTTAGAACAGCACCTTCCTGCTGCATCTTGGGACGGGTCGGCCACAAAGCCTGAGCACGTTGCTCCCAGTCTGTCGCCGGCCGCTCGCAGGAGTCGTTGTTTTCATCGTTCCAAAAGCTCAAAGTTAATTTAAGCTATTTTTTTTACACAGCCAAATAAAAAGGACTGCAAAGCACGAATGCAGCATTTAAAAACTACCAGCCAGCAAACAAACAAACACGCAATAACCTCTGACCAAGTCTAACGTGAGAGCAGTTGTTTACAAACAATAATAAGAACATAAGAAAGCAAAATATGGCCTTTAAAACAATAAAAGCCTGTTGTTGTCCGTTAGAGAAAACGAGTCAGCTACTGACTTTCACTCAGTGAGTGATCCAGTTTGTGTGGAGGGAATTTAGGATGATTCTGATCCCCGGGTCAAGGGATCTATTTCTTAATCATATGTAACGTAGTGCTGGTTGTTTTAGAAAAGCGGGTGTGAAATCAGCTTGTCCCTTAAAGGTAAAAACCTTGCATGGTGCGATGTCATCTCATTGTCTCTGTATGTAAATGTGTACATCGGCAGCGGTGGAGTAGACGCCACAAGCGCCGCAGGGCTGAGGGATCTGAGGGAACCGAGCCACCCACATCGGAACCAGCGGCACTCTGGGAACTGCGAGGCACTTTGGCACATGCCCCAAAGTTTGGTGAACTACCTCTTTGCTCTCGTAGCCTTTTGACTTTGCAAAACAGACGGAACGTCAGGCGCGAAACTCTGTGGCAGGGTGTGTGTGTGTGTGTGTGTGTGTGTGTGTGTGTGTGTGTGTGTGTGTGTGTGTGTGTGTGTGTGTGTGTGTGTGTGTGTGTGTGTGTGTGGGGGGGGGTGAAAGTAGGTTACAGTTTGCTTCTAGGACATGTATCTAACCCCCTGACCCTGGCTTAGATCCTGCTCCCTGACGCCTTCAGCGCTAACAAACGCGCGCGTCTCCCTGACGGTCGCGGCCTGTGGGAGTCGGCTGCCGGTGTCAGAGTGCACGGGCCGCCCGGAGAGGCGGCGCTCGTCACCCGCTCCCTCCTTCCAACCTCCACCCTACAGATGCGTTTTTCTTCGGCTTGTCCCCAAACTCCATCCTCGTACTGACCACCGCCATCATCATCACCATCATCATCATCATCAGCAGCGTCGTCTCCATTATGTCCCGGCAGATGTGGCTGCTCTTGGCCGCGCGGCTCAGAAGCTTCCAGTTGGGGTGAGTCACAGCTGCGGCCTGTGACATCTTTGCCTTTGGATCGCCCGCATTATGTTGACGAAAACCACGGCGGCGCCTGCACCTCAGAGACACCAGTCATGTAAGAATGTCCCCAGGATCACGTTCAACTGACATGAAGGGAATCCTACACCGTCCGGGTCCCAGTCCTGCTTTAATATTTCTATTAAAGCAGCCGGAATAGGCTTCAACCTGCCCCGCGACCCGGACGAGGGGAGTTGAAGCTTGATCCGAGCAGGTTCTGATTGACCCACTTAACCCACTGTACAGTACGGACAGTGTGTGGTTCCTGCAGACCTCACAGAGGCTCCTCTCTTGACGTGTGCAGCGAAGGTGAGCCTGGAGCCGGGCCTGGACGCCCGGGACCAGCCGCGCTGTGTGAGCTGGTATCCAGAGGCTTCCAGGGAGCGTCTGCATGTTCCTGCCAGCACACCCGCCCTTCTGTTCCAGTTTATACGAGTCGCAGGATACACATGCCATAACACAGAAATATTTTGTCAATAGGCGTATACAAAGCACTCTTTAGACCACAGGAGAGCCATGAGAGAGTGTCCAATGTTTTTAAGAGGTCGATTCTGTGTTAAAAACAATGGGCAGTAAAAAATCCCCTCGCTGGAGGAAAATAGCCACTTTCACCGCGTCTCCCAGGATGAGTGTTTACACATGCTCAGCTGGATCCGTCGGACTCCACCTCGCTGTCGACCTGCGCCGCCGTACAAATAAACAGGAAGGCCACAGGCTCTTGGACCGAGGCCACGCTCGTAATTCACCAAAAGCAGTATATTTTACAGAAGGCCGGGGCTCTTTGGTGCGGCTCCAGCGAAAGGAATAAACTGTTAATCCATAAAAAGCCACGCTGGTTATGTGATATAGCACTTAGGTGCCATCTGAAGGCTCCATATCCTTTTAGCGCCGGCCCTCTGTGAGCAGCACCAGTTGATCTGGATGCAAGTTAAGAGAACGGTTAACAATGGGGATTGTATAACATGGATGTAATAGTTGTTTGTTTGAAGCGTTTTTATGTGGAAGGGGACGACTGCAGTTATGAAAAAAGCTGGACACTTTATTGGCGGGTACAGAAAACGCTGGAGTGTAAAAATGTCCAGAACAGCTGGCAGCTCATTGAAGTTTCCTCCGCAAAATCCCTACTTGCATCAACCACTGGCTGCTGCCATGTGTGATTTAGTCTGATGTTGAGTTGTGACACCGTCGCATGAAGCTCTGATTGACACAAAAATGTTCATCTTGTTAGTGTGAAACAACTGCATTAAAAAATCGGCTCCGAAGTTGTTGTTTTGCGACGGTCGGCGTCGTCTCCGAGCCGAGCGACTTTTTTTTTTTTAAGAGAAAAACAGCCCAGATCTCCTCGGCTGCACTCAGACGCTGAGATGAATGCAGAGGAAACATAAAAAGCAATCTTCAAAAGCTATCTTTATCCCTCTGCAGTTTGAAGTGCTGAAATTAAAGTTGCATATGGATGCCATTGAGACGCGGGCCACTCGGGGAGATTAACCACAACATGAGGCATCTGTGCATTCCTAAAGCATGTGTGTGTGCGGATGACAGGCATCAAGGGCCGACGCGTCCGCATCCGCAGATGAGGCCGCGATAATCTGAAATTGCCTCTTTTCAGAGATTGCTGGGTTACATTAGAAAGTGTCACGCGGTCAGCGTCAAAACGGGCTCCTTTAAAGGAGCGGATTCGTAATTAGCGCTTTAAATAATCCGACCTCGGCCGAATGTGGATGCGTTCGTCAGTGCTGGTGGACGATGAGGTCAGTGAAGGCACCTCAGTGAGTCGGCCCCGTTTGTTCCGGCTGTGAGGTTAGAGGTTTGTCGTCCTGTCTGAAACGCTGAACAGGTGAACTTTTATCACCATCATCACCTCCTGTGTCTGATCTGAGTCTGGACTTTTTTAGGATCCATAGCAAAACATTCTGAATGACACCGCACGTGAAGGTGCCGTCCCGGCCGCTCGAGGGCAGCGGAGAATATTTCACAATTAAAGCCCACAGCAGGATGAGGCCGCTTACAAAATACACCTCTTTTGCAATATAAACAGGATTTTCATCTAAACTGTGTACACAGTCGCAATAGTTCAGCTGGAGAGCCTCAGGTCTTAGCTCACTAATATGGCAAACAGCATCGATGCAGATATCACTCACACAGACCCCAAAGTAAATACAACGCGGTGATTCATCCAAGGTAACAATCGAGGTTGTGTACAATATGATGGAATGCACAGAACCCCCCCATTAAACGCTAGCTCAAATATTTATATTTCTTTTTGGTATAAATATAACAGAAAGTTTCACAGTTCTAGCATTGTTTGAAAGGGCGAGGAATTCGCCGGGTTTATAAACGAGCGCTCGGTGACAGGTGACGATGCAAAAATGAAGAGCGCTGGGGAGCGGAAGGTAAACAGAGCGCTGGAACAACACGGAGCGCGTGTTTGGAGGGCGAGCGGCGGAGCGCGGAGGAGCGCCCGCATTCTTCACCAGGCGCAGGCAGAGCTTTGTGCCCCGGTCAGTGCACACACGCCGAGGGAGCCGCTCTCCTGTCCTGCACCACTTCCACCGTTTCAACCGTTTCTTCCACACATTTAAACATTCCCAAATAGGGACCAGCGTTTGGGAGAATGCACAGATTTAAGGGGAACTCAATCACTGGAGATGTGGTGTGTACACACAGTCACTGCCATCAATGCACACACACACACGCACACACACACAAACACACACACGTACAAACTCACACGCACGTAGAGACACACACACGCACACCCAAACACGCACACACAGACACTTACAAACACACACACGCACGCACAAACACACACACACAGATACGCACACACACACACACACACACACACACACGTACAGACACACACACACGCACACACAAACACACACACGTACAAACTCACACGCACGTAGAGACACACACATACACGCACACCAGCACGCACGCACAGACACGTACAAACACACACACGCACAAACACACACGCACGCACACACACACACACACACACACACACACGCACGCACAGAAACACACACGCACGTACAGACACACACGCACGCACACATACGCACACACGTGCGCACACACGCGCACGCATGCATGCACAAACGCACACACACATGCACACACACACACAGACACACGTACAAACTCACACGCACGTAGAGACACACACACGCACACCCACACACGCACGCACAGACACACACACACAGATACACACACACACACACACACACACACACACACGTACAGACACACACACACGCACACACAAACACACACACGTACAAACTCACACGCACGTAGAGACACACACATACACGCACACCAATACGCACGCACAGACACGTACAAACACACACACGCACAAACACACACGCATGCACACACACACACTCACACACACACACACACACACACGCACACACACGCACGCACAGAAACACACACGCACGTACAGACACATACGCACGCACACATATGCACACACGCGCACGCATGCATGCACAAACGCACAGACGCACACACACACACGCACACAGTATTAATACCCCACGTTTTTGTACAACTGGTCATTGAAGTAAAAGTACTTGAAAACATAATTGACAATAACATCTGTGTCATTAAAGCAACTTCCTGCTTGTCTCAATAGTCAAATTTGATGCTTGATTTCATTCATTTTCTGTTTTGTTTGAAAATTAATTTTGTCTTTTGTTTTACTTTGATGTTTGATTTGCTGATTTGATGTTTTGTTATGTCTCATTTTTTTAATCATTATTATTTCCAATATTTGTTTACATTCTTGTAATGACACACCTCAAACTGAGCCAAATTCCTGCAGATCTTCTCACAGCGACAGGCAGCATACAGAGTACAGTCCTCACGTTCACCTCCACGGCGCCTGCCCCATGAACGAACCCCATTTTAAGGAAGTGACTTGTAAAGTTGGTGCCGGGTTCAGATCAATAGGATTGGCTTTGATAATTGCTGGGTGGTCCATTAAAAGCGCGGCGAGCCGTGTCAAAGATGGATGGGGCGACATCACATCAGAGGCTAGATTAAAAAACGCCACGCACACACACACACACACAACTCCTCCCGTTCTCCGGCCGCGCGCGCTGCGATTGGCTTTAAAGGCAGATGAGCGCGGTATCAAAGCCAGTTAATTTGTCCGGCTGCGAGAATCTGTCAGCGCTTAGAGAACCTTGAGGAGGAGGACGCTGTCGACTTAAACGTGACGTGACGCCGCCACGACCGTCCACGCTTTCATCGACTCGCTTCCAAATTCCATTTTCTTTGCCTTGAAAAAGAAAAAGGAAAACCCTCTTAGTGCGTGCGGCTGCTGGTGGAATGAGCTTCGTTAAGGTTTTGATGTGACTGGATAATCACCCTTCAGCGCGTAAGCAGCACTGGTAAACACGAGTTATGAGCTGGTGAGGGAGGAGGAGGCACAAAACGGTAATGCAAGACTTCGATACTGGGAAGTGAGGAGGCCTGACATGTTGAGGTGTAACGTCAGCCATCGATTCATCGGCGCTCGGGACTCTCAGTGTCAGGCCCCATTGACATTCTCTCGTCTTACGGTGGAGGGAGCGCGTTATATCTGTTTACGGCCGCGTGCATGTCCAGGAATCCGTGGTCTCGCCGGCCGCCCGCTCTTCTTCTCCTGCCCGTTTTCTGGGAAAGGGCTCGTAACGGATCTTCCGGCGCATCAGCTGCGACCTGGGCCGTTGCCTGTAAGTGCGGGGGCCATTGATCGGCCCCGTCTGCCGACCGACACCGCCGTGAGACACACAATCGCGCGCGCAAACGTGCGTCTCACGGTTTCCTCTTACATTCCTGCAACGCTAAAAAAAAAACAATCCACAGCTCGTTACCTGGAGTTGGAGCCACAGCTTCGTGCGTGATCAACTCAGGGACCGTTCAGATCCTCCAGAGACGCGCGTTCTCCTGTCTTAAATTAAATGACCCCATCGATTATTTTGAGATACTTTAATGTGTTTGTGTCCCTTTTAAAGGGCAGCGATCTATTCCGTACAGTGGGAAGACTCCAGCACCTCCTAGTGCGGATAATGGATGGAGAGATACTTGACTAGGAATGAAAAAATAAATAATGACAGACGTACGATACAACGGTATCATTCTTAATACCAATTCAAATCCTCTTTTTATCTCAATGCAACGTGCGCTTCTCAGACCTTTAAATGTGAGGATGTGAAGAAATGAGTGATGAACGTGAACCTGTTTGTGCATTTGTTGTTGTATGCTTTTGTGCAGCAGGCGCCAACCTGCCGCTCCTCCCTCCTCGTCCGTACGTGTGCACGCCCCCCCCCCCACAGGCTGACACACAGTTTATGGCGTCACGTATCGCACTCCTCCACCTCGCTCTTCACGCGCGCACGCTCGCACAGGACGCATATGTATTTTCTCAAAACAAAACCGCAAGCACCCGGAGCGAGCGCGCGTTGTTAGGTGGCGGGTCCACACCACCGCACCCCCCCTCGCCCCCCCAGCACTAAAATAAAAGCCCATAGAGAGGTGGCACGGAGCGCCCCCCCCCCCCCCCCCCCCCCCCAACGGCCGTGGTCCATCGCCCTCAGCAGGGGTTATTGATTGTGACGTGCGCTTGCAGTGCACCTTCCCAGTCGCCTGTCAGCCAGATGCATGCTGGCAGGTCTGCCCCCCCCCCGCACACACACACACACCACCAGCACCCCCCTCCCTCCCCCCTTGACAGCTCCCGCGTGGCAGCGAGGTTGTAGGGGAGGCCGTGGTGTTGGAGAGCAGCATTTGTCAGGGAGCAGCACAGGGGGAGAGGGACAGCTGGCGGGGCCCTGGCCCCTAAACCCCCCCCCCCCCCCGCTCTGCCACAGTCTGCCCGGCTTGAACTCGACCTCACTCTTGTTTGCGCTGTTGTCATGGAACCTGCGAGGTGAGCGGCGCTGCCTGCGTCGCTTAGCGTCCGCTTGAAGCCACCAGGTCTGTCACAGTTGATCTTTTCTGCTTTCTCGGCCTGCGAAGCCCGCGAGGACGCGAGGATGAAGTGTTCCCGTCAGGCTCTGAGCCGCTGCCGCGCGTTTAGTACAACAAAACGCCACCCCCCCCACCCCCCGACCCAACCCCCACCTGCGCCGCTTGTTTAATGCCAGCGTCTCCGGGAGGCGCATCCTGCGAGCGCTCGGCGTCGGAGACAGGTAATGACTGCGCTCGGGGGAGGACGACATGACTGCACGCGTGTGAGAGTGTGAAATTACCTGACACGGCTTCCATCAACGCAAGGCGCCCCCCCCCTGTGTGTCTGTGCGCTCACGGCCGTGGGAGCCGCGCACACGTGCACACGCGGGGGGAGGGGGAGGAGAGGGGGGAGGCGGGCGGCGAACGCAGCATATGCCGTTTGGTGGGACCCGAGTCTGCTTCTGCTGGAGGTGATGTTGGTTGTGGAATGAAGTGGACTCCACTCAGTGTATTTGTGTATGACACATAGATACTTGCATTGTACAAATTCCCTCACTTTCTTGCATTAAAGTCCATTCAGACATGTCACTAGCTGACTCATCTTAGTTCTCTCAGGGGTCATAGGCATCTTGGAATTTCACCCAGCCTCATCTAGCCTCATCCAGACGCACCCAGCCTCCCCCATACCTCACCTTGCCTCACCCAGCCTCATCTAGCCTCACCTAGCCTCACCCAGCCTCACCTAGCCTCACCTAGCCTCACCCAGCCTCACCCAGCCTCACCTCGCCTTACCCAGCCTCACCTAGCCTCACCCAGCCTCACCCAGCCTCACCTAGCCTCACCCAGCCTCACCTAGCCTCACCTAGCCTCACCCAGCCTCACCCAGCCTCACCTCGCCTTACCCAGCCTCACCTAGCCTCACCCAGCCTCACCCAGCCTCACCTAGCCTCATCTAGCCTCACCCAGCCTCCCCCATACCTCACCTAGCCTCACCCAGCCTCACCTAGCCTCACCTAGCCTCACCCAGCCTCACCTAGCCTCATCTAGCCTCACCCAGCCTCACCCAGCCTCACCCAGCCTCACCTAGCCTCACCTAGCCTCACCCAGCCTCACCTAGCCTCATCTAGCCTCACCCAGCCTCACCTAGCCTCATCTAGCCTCACCCAGCCTCACCTAGCCTCACCCAGCCTCACCTAGCCTCACCCATACCATACCTCGCCTTACCCAGCCTCACCTAGCCTCACCTAGCCTCATCCAGCCTCACTCAGCCTCACCTCACCCAGCCTCACCTAGCCTCCCCCAGGTCTCATTTGGTTCACCCTGGACAGGTCGCCACAAAATGAGACAGATACACCACCCTCTCACACACACACCTCATATAACTCCACCAGGGTGACAATATGGAATAAATATAAATAAATAATTTGAAATTAGGCCTTGCTTCACAGTCGCACACAGCATGAAGCTAAGGCAAAGGTGAACAAGCCACAGCTGACTGTGAGTAACAACAGGCACATGTTGGGACAAGCCCAAAATACTAAGTGGCTCATAAGTAATAATCACCCAAAGGGTGCAGTCAATAACCTCACTACCTCCCTTTAGTATCTCCATCCATTCGTCTTGGGAAAAGGAAATTACTAAATCCAATACAGTTCGATAAAAATCTGGCCCGTCTGGATCGGCTGCAGGAGGATAATGTGGCTGATAAAGGCGCTCGTTTCCGGCCGCGCGCCATCCGTCATGCGGGGATGGCTCCCGCGGCCCGGCTGTCGGCCGCTCCAACAGATGAGCGCAGCGGTTCAGACGCTCGCGGCCTCCGCTCCGGCGGCTGAAAAGTTTAGTTGTTTGGAAACGCTGGGTCTGTTCTCCGCTGCGGAGCTGAGCTGCTCTTATAAAGCGCCTGCCAAGGTGCATCGCAGCAACTGGGACGTTCACTGAACCCAGTGCAGTGGGAGTGTGTTAGCACTGTGACTTATGAGCCTCGAGGTCTTTTATTACTTTCTTTAAAGTCTACAGTCCACGGATGGGAGCATATTGGAAAAAAGGAAAACTCAGAGTCACTGTTTAAAGCTTTTTTAAGTAACCTCTCAATATTGGAATTATTAACGAGTTCTTATTTTACCAAAGTCTTTTAGAGGGTCCTGAGTAAAGCAGAGCGCAATGAAATCACATAAGGATTCATTGTGTAGAAACTGGAGACAGAAATGAATACTAATCACCTATTACAATGCAGATTTGCTTAACAAGTCTCTCGTGTGGCCTGAGGGATGACAGGATGTGTCGTCTTTTACTTAAGGTGCTGCCTGACCTCTGAGCAACCCGCTATTAAAGAGGGACAAATGTTGCTGCTGGTAATGAGCAAAGAGCAGTGGAGCTCATAAAGAAGGTGTAAATATTAGGACTCTATGGAGAGAAGAAGAAGATGGCGGGGAAGTGGAGTTTCACACTGAGAGAAAGCTTGGAACAGCTGAAAGTAGGATCCATAATCATGTGACCAAGCTAAACAGCAATGTTATTGTTGATTATGTGTTTTATGACCATCAGGTTCTTTCCTGTAAAATAATATTGCTATTCTCTTTATGAAAACTTGCAACTGTCTTGAACCCATGATCAATTGAGGTTTTGTTGTTTTTTTTTTTGTTGTAATACATCGAATATAAGTCTAGATAAAGATGCAGACAAACAATTCACGTGACTTTCTTGTATTGTTTTCATCTCGGCTGAGTTAGAGTCTGCCTCCATCACCTGCTTTAGGGGGAACCTGAAGCCCGATGCTGAGGAGACTGTGTTAACACTGACGTCCTGCTGTGCCTGGACTGTCAAATCTGAGCTAGGTGCTGTTTCTCTCAGGTGTAGCACCCCCCCCCCTCGACCGCCCCTCCCTCTGGGCTTTTAACAGAGGTGCTCCTGCCCCTCTTTGTTCCACTCATTACCAGCCAACTCTGAGTGACTTGACTGGAGCGGCCTCTCTGGTCACCAGCCGACCATCCGAGGCCGCTGAGGCTGAATAATGCCAGCGTCTCCATTCGTTTCACGTCCCCGTCTGAGCATTTCAAAAGACTCTTCATTTCATACTTGTTTATGGCTCTCTCCGGAGATCTAAAGTTCAAAATCGCATGCATTTTTAATTCCAAATGAAGCAAGGGGGCGGAGGAGACGGAGAAACTCCACGTTGACTTCCCCACATTTTGACAAACATGACCTCCTCTCGCTGGGGCGGAGGGATTATGGGGAACAAAAGTCGGCCCGCTCGCCGTACTAGGGCTTAAGGCTATTGGGGCGACCGATTAGAATATCTTTCACCCTCTGGAGGAGATAAGAGCCAGAACCGTCAGAAAACGGTGCAGAACATAATGAACTTGTGATCTCCCACCACCAAAGAGCATGTGTGAACTCCATTCGTAAATCTTCAGAACAGTAATGCAGATTTGTGGATTTCCTCCCCCCTGGTTTAAACACCACTACTTACGTCTCCTAATACCTACAGCAAGATCTTGGTTATCAAAGGTTCAAAGGATCCTCCCACTTCCAGGCCCACAACCACCTTCAGCTCCATTGTGTTTCTTTTCCTATTATCCCAGATCATTACAAATATGTCAGACGTGTCACCGTGTGACGTGTGCTGACGCCGGCTGCAGCCGCGGTGACACAGTGATACTCACCCTCTCCCGCTCTCAATTAGCTCCCAGTGCTCCAGGTTAATGGAACTTTTGATGGGGGAGAAAACAGGGGTTTTGTGGAAGCCCGCACGCCGTGTGGACGGGGCCTGTGGGGGTCAACCCGGGCCTTATCTGCTGCTGCACAAAGACCAGGCACTGATTTTGTGTGTTTTCACACCTAAAAGTACACAACCAGCACATTTCTTTCCTTCTGTTTCATTTTAGAGTTTGTACACTGTGAAATGATGTATTTCACAACATGACTGAGTTATGCAAGAATTTAAACATTTCATAAATCAGCTATTAAATGTAAAATTCTACTGTATCATAGCACTGAACAGCTGTTATGACTTTCTATATATACAATGTCCACTATCATATTAGAGTTATACAGGCTTATTGGCTTATTGGTGCTTTTAATTCCTCCTTATATATCATTACATTACATTACACATGTGTATACAGTATATATATATATATTTTTTTTTTTTTAAAGGTAGATGAAACAAAGTGATTCGAACATGTTCTTGAATTTGAAAACACTGCCTGATGATGTAGTGAATCAGTAAATGTGAAGAACGCAGGAGAGAATTCTTAAAAACTGCTCAACCTGGATGAGTCTCCATATGAACGTTACGGTCTAGATTTGATGTAACTGTTTTTGTAATAAATCTTTCCATTCAACCAAATATCCATCAGCTGATGGTCTGTGAACAAATAACTGTGTGTATAAATGTGTTACACTGTATTTGATGATCCTCTGTCACTTTTTGTCCAAGTGCACGGTTTGGACACTGAATCACGGATTACATGTCTCAGTTCCACCAAATGACCAGCAGAGAGAGAGAGAGAGAGAGAGAGAGAGAGGAGGAGGAAGCGGGTAGAGACTCCGGCCTCTCTGTGGCCGTGGTTCCTCCTCGGCAGCCGAGCAGCGAGGTCAGTGAGATTACCGGACACGCATTGAGCCTCGCGTTCAACATCCCTCTGCACAAAGCACCTCCAGGCAAACGAAAACCCACTATCAGAGGATGACAAGAACCACAAGCCCGCCGGGCATCTTCCTCCTCCTCCTCCTCCTCTTGCTTTTCTTCCTACTTCCTCCACCACTCTGGAGCAAATGCATCAATGAGTTTCACTTGGGCTTGTTTGCGGCCATGTTGCAGGCAAGGTGACAAGAGCAGTGTAAGAGAAACATTTCTGTAATTTCCAGAAAGAGCTTAAGGTGGAATCCTTCTCCAAGGGGGAATTTGCCACCTCTTTTTCTTTTTCTCTTCCATCCCCATAGTTTACCTAACTCGCCAAAAAGGGGGCCGCCCCCCCCCCCCCCCCCCCCCCCCCCACACACACACGCACATACACACATACACATACAGTATATTAACACACAGCTCTCCTGAGGAATGGCTGGCGAACAGGGAAGAAATGCACCCTGACAATCTCTCTTTCCCTCCGGCGGCTGGATGCCAGAAACGAGCGCTGTTTCTTCTGAGAGATCTTTTACTGAAGATGCCAGGGATTAAGAAAGAAAAGACTGCAGGACACTGCTGTGTCACCTAGCATTAAACTGCCTTAAACTCTCCGGTTATGAGATACTCTGCGCAAAATAGGTCAGGCCAGGCAAAATGGGAGAGGGGGAAAGGGAGGTTTGGGCTTTTTTATCCTTATTCACCAGGGTTTTGTTTTTGTTTTTTTTTGCCTTTTCCTTCGAGTCCTGATGCCGCTGGGTTCTACTCGTGGTGGTTGGTGCCTTCACACACACAAACATGGGCCACAGATAGAGGCTGCACATGCAGCACATGCAGATCAGCTTTGCTGGCAAGCTGTGTATGATAAACAATTTTTTTTATTAGAAATTGCAACACAGAAAGACGAAGAAGTATTTTGATGGATAAAATTTGACAGCTTGATAAATAGTGGAAGAAACGCGCAATTGTGAGATTTAAAGAATTGTGTCTAGGATTTCAATGTTCTTCATGGTTCAAGGAGAAAAACTGCAAAACGACAAGACCCATAGAAACTAGAAAATGAAAACTGAATAAATCTCATTGTGTAAAACTCTGACATTAAGAGGAGGACAATTAGACATTCACACAATTCAAATGAGTCACGTTTGGTTGAATATGATGGAAAATGCACAGATTAAATATAAAAGTGTATTCATGTCGATAACATTTCCATTATTTTTTGTCCTAAATATGATTTTTTTTCTGTCCTCCGTTTCAAGCAAAAAAATTCCAGTACAAAATCAAATTCAGGTTCTATAAAAAAGTTTAAATTCATGTTTTTCAGCTTAATGCTGGTGTTTAAGTCAAACACACTGTTATTACTCATTTACAATAATTTAACCTTTATTTTTCATCTTTCAAATTTACCTCAGCTTTCTTTGCCAGGGGGACTGTGTACAGAAGGGACATTTGAACTTTGACCCCTATGATGAGTTCAGATGACGTTTGACGTATGTGGTTTTGGTTTTATTGCTGGCACACACGTGAAATGCAAGAAGCAAACTTTGACACGTACGGGTTGTGCGTCTTCATGTCATCTTTGTGTCACCAGGACACCCTGGACAAACTTTGTTGACAAAGCCGTCATTAGTGTTTCAAGAGGCATCTGGTTCCCCGTTCTGAAAGAAAGGCGGCCAAAAGTTTCCGGTTGTCTTTGTCATCTTTGCGGAGCTCCTCGGCCTGTTCTGAATAATTCAGTGGCTGCCTGGTCGAATGCAAACAAACAGAATAAAACATAGATAGTTATGAGGCATAAATATGAACAAACAGCATCTAAAAGCATTAAGGAAACACAGAGCGTCAGGGGTTTAGAGCGACAGATGAGGACAGTGTGTTTGACTGACCGGACGGAGCCGTCACCCCCCCCTCAAACACATACACAAATTTCCTTCACCCCCCTAATGATGTGTGGCCTGTCAGAGAGACGCAGCCAAATTACATTCAGGACTACAAAGCCTTCGTCTGAGGTTTCTCTCTATGTGCAGCCCCCTGCAAAACAATAACTGGGATTCAGCAGCTGCAAATTGCACTAAAATTTCCCAGTCTCTTTCTGTGAATTATTAATGTGAGCCAAACCAAAAAAGACAAAAAAAATAAAAAAGAGAGAGGAGAAATATCTACAGCATGCCCGAGCAGCGGAGAATGCTATAAAGCTGTAATTATGGCAGCGAATGAGAAATGGAACAAAGTTGTCGGAGCCAGAAAAGACAAAGCAGAAAGTGAAGCTAAGAGTTTGCAGGCAGAAAAAGAAAAGTAGTTTTATTACATATGCAAAATGCTAAAAGTTGCCAATTGTCACACAATTAAAATGGGAGTGAACAACACTATTTGCATCAGTGTGTCAGGTTTGTTATGTTTAAAAGTTAAGAGAAATGCTGGAAGAGAAAAGAGCTCAAAAGGACAAAATATACGGGGTTTTGTTTCTGAGTGAAGATGTCGAAATGTAAAAACAGACGTTTGTGGATCAGGAGTTTGAAAGTGAAAAAAGACTTTTTTAAAACCCCACATTTAAATGATTTATGAAAACTAAATTTCAGACAATACTATTTATATACAGTAAATGATTTATATTTGGTGGTCACATGAACAAAACAGGACTGCAGTTTGAAATGAATGTAAAAGTGTCAACAAATCACCTGTTAATGAACGTGTAGAAAACATTACTGTACACACAATAAATCAAAAAAGTATATATCAATCAATGAAAGATGATGATATTGTATTTGATTATTTTTATTTTGAAAAATGGCTGCAAACTATTATTGGACACACAATTCACTGTACAGTTAGCACCAGTGATCTGATACTGGAAACTAAAACTGGAAGCTAGCAAGCTAATTAGCCCTCAATTCTAGTAATCAGGGGAAGTCTGAATGAAGGGAATGTGCCCAGCAGCATGAAGGCCTGTTCACTTCCTGTGCCTATAACTGTATATTAACAAATATTAATCTGAATGTCATGAATGAGGATTAGCTTCACTCTGTGTTATTAGTGCAACATGGACTTTGTTACCTCATGACATTAGTGACACTTTAACACACACAGCTTCACTGTTCTGTTTGGCACATGTTTGAGAAAGTGCCAGCTAAAGTATCTCCCTCTGTCTGTCTCCCTCTCAGACACACACACACACACACACACACACACACACACACACACACACACACACACACAAGGTTCAGGCGAGGGCTTGGCACGGATCCCCCACTCACAGGAGGCAGCGGTGTCCCTCAGGGATCCATAACCAACTAAATAGCTCAGAGAGAAGCTCGCTGGCCCAGCTGGGCCTCGGCACTTCCTCGCTCCTGTTTCTGTAAGTGTGTGCGTGTGAGTGGTGGAGGAAGACGATGGCAGGCCAGATGACACATGTAACTCTGAATATGCTGTGGCTGAAATGAGGTTGATCACCTGATGTGCAGAGGGACACGTGACAGCGTTAGCAGTAAAATGAGCCTGTAAAGATGAAGCATGCAGCATAAAGTGTGTGGACGCCTGGACAGTAGACTCACACCCACAATGCATCCTGGTTTAGACCTTTATTACTTAAACCAAGACAAAGGACTGTGACGGATTTGGATGTCAGCTGCTGTTAACATTGAGCAGATAAAAACATCCAGCGTGTTACACAGAATGGAAAGACTTGCAGTTGCTGCTCGTCTTCCTCAATTCAGCTTTTTATTTAAGTGTCTGCGATTGTTGACTGATAATGCAGGTTGAAAAAGGACATTTACTACAGGTTTGTTAAAACAAGAGCACATTTTTTACCAAAAATATGTAAAAAGGAAGCTGTATTTATTACTTTATAATGAACTACCTCAAAATAAACATAGTAGATGAATTGATAAATTTATAACAGGGTTCAGGGAAAGGGCAATGACAGCTGGGATGGATAAAACACTTAAAACAGTGGGAGAACACACACACGCACACACACACACACACACACACACACACACACACACACACACTCCTGGGTGAGGAGGTGTGTGAGGAACTCCTTCTTCTGGGAGGAAAAACGTTTTTCTTCAAAATGCACATATTTTAATTTCTGTAATATGTCAGCTAGACGAGCTAGCATGTTTGGTTTAGTTAGTTTGTGTTTTAGTGGGGTACTGTTTTTGTTTGTTTATTAGTTTGTTTGGCAGTTGGTTTGACAGTACAGCACCTGAAGTTCACAAATCATTGTTAATGTCTTTCTGAGATTTCAGAGAGTAACAGTAAAGCAAAAGTGTGAATGATTTGTTCATGTTTTCACCAGTTGTTGTTGTTGTTGTTGTTGTTGTTGTCTGACAAATAAACGGTGTGACCTCGATGGCCAGATGTTGTTATGTGCTGCTGACCTTTTTACAGCTGTGAACTAAGCATTGATCCCCAGGATTACAGAATTAAGTGATTTGGTATCTGGAGCATGTGATAAAATGTATCTTCATTTTGTCAAAGCAAGAGACGTTTGCCTGCAAGAAACACCAAAACCCAATGGAAACTGTTTCATGCTTTTCTTAGTGAATAACCTGAGAGTTACCTGAGTTCTCCCAGTTCAGCGGGTTAAATGAGTAGAAGTGAGTGACCTCCACGTTCACAGCACATTATTGTTGTTGCCACCTGGTCGGAGTTTAAAACCCCAGTGTTTGTTTGCGGCAGTGAGTCCAGTGAGTCGGTGATGATGCCTCTGGTTGGCGTTGGCCTGTTTCCTGGTGCTGTTGTGCTCTCTACTGGCTGCTCGGTGGAAGTGTCACATTCAGTGAAACTAACATATTCTTATGGTCTCAGGTTTTAGTAAGAGATCCAAGGTTTACTAGTGTTTTAAACATTCTTCTGTAACACACTACACCTTTGTTTTCTTTCCGATTCTGAGGATTTGAATTATTCATAAAGCAATAATGATAGTTTGGCTTTGATGAGAATGTTTTATCACTGCTCGTTTATTAGTCAGTAACTGATACCCTGTACGTCTGAGCGTGCATGAACCTGCGTGTTCTGTGTGTGTGTGTTTGTGTGTGTGTGTTGCTGTCACTCACGTCGCCTCCTCTTCTTCCTCCTGACAGAGTTCAAGGTCACCGCCTGGCTATTTCCAGCTCGTCTTCACTTTGATCTGTGTCGCAAAATGACAAGGTAACGCAACTCGAGGGTCAGCTGTGTTACAGGAACACTTCCACGGATCGGGAAGGAGGAAATCAATCCCGCCTGACAGTGTCTTCAGGATACTGCGACCTGACTGAGCCGTGACAACTGCACGCACGCACGCATACATACACAAAGAGGAGCGAACGTGGAGGCACATGAGCAGATCAACACAAACATGCACAAACAAACAAGCTGCAGCTAAATGTGGCGCCGACGCACACGCCAGCTGTCGACCTCTGTCAGCTCTGGTTTGTCTGTCGTCCTGTCAAGGTGCATCAGAGAGACAAGGTGTCGGCTGTAAAGTTGGCCACAAACTAAGTGGGACTGAAATGTTCAGTTTGGAGTAAAAGATGGTTTAGTCTGTTATTCACTTTGTTACTATTAAAAGAACAGAACAGGTCTTGACCACCTCTGAAGGCTGAGCTGCATCTGGACCTTCCTGCGCCGCCTCTTCATAATGTTCGCTCCGTGTCCCGTCCTTCAGCCTCTCCTCAGCCGATGGAGGCAGATGGCCTCCCACTGTGAGCCTCGTTCTGCTCTACACTCGTTTTCCTTCCTCCCCTGCACTGCTCAAGAGGGATTTGTTAATTATTACTAATGTTATTCTTATAGTTGGTGGATAGTCATCTGTAATAAAAGCCATGCATGATCTACTGTTGCACATTATTTTCTAAGTAGCCTTAGATGAGGGGCCTTTCTTTCTTTGGGGACCACAGAACAGCCGTTCGTCACCCAATGCAGACATAAACGCAGGACTAACTATTTCAGCAGGCCTGCCAAACAAAGTGAGTTGTGTTCCTTTGGATTCCACAAAGCTTTTTAAAGACCTGTCCATCATTAACTGTATCTGCCTGCCTCCCTCCTTGGTTGTAACATCCGGTATTTCTGTGATCAAACAATGCCTGCAAGCCCTGGCAGCCATTAGACTCCCTCCCAGGTCAATGAGCATTCCCTCCTAGCTAATTACAACAGAGCCTGTAGTTGTCTGCATCCTGGTCCCCCCCTCCTCCTCCTTTCTCCTGTCTGGAAACTCACTGGCATCTGTGGAGGACGGTGGGAGGGTCGTGCAGGGGTTGCAAGGGGGACGTATTTCTGACAAATGTGCCATCCTCATAATTAGCTTGGAAGCAACATATGAAACATTAAACACGCCAGGCGCTGACGACAATCAAAACATTTCATTTGTTGTCAATTATTCATTACTTTGAAGGTTCTGAAGGGGTCGTTAATATGGAAATAAGCTTGCGATGCTAACAAGGTTGTAGTATCTGATTTGAAATCATCTGAGCACAGAGCAGCCCTTCCTTCCATTTTTCTTTTAGGCTAATATTTTGCCTTTTCTTGTCTTTTCTGTTGTGATTTCTTCTCATATTCATGAAGCTTGTTCTTCAAACAAACCATTTTTCTGACTTGAAAACAAGCTGCTTTTATGCACTTTATTAAACGGGGGAAACTCTATTTGATGGAACTGTTTGATAGTTCCAAGTTTAGCTTGGCCTCAAATTAAGTTAAAGTACCCAAAACTAATGCTTTTTAACATTAGGTTTAGTGGCTGGATGCCTGTGGCAGCTGTCACAGCTGAGTGATGTGGTATGAAAAAAGGCCAGAGTGAGGTTATTTAAGGTCACTGGTTTTGAGGCAACCTTATAATTCACATATTCGATTTGAAAAGGTTGGAAACAGATGCCATTCCTGACGTTACTCTGCCCAGTTGTTCCCTCTTGGGCCAATGCTGAAGGTACGTTTTCATCGTTTTAACCCTAACCTGGAGTTTTCTATAACCACATCTATAACCATGCTCAGCTTGGTCACTTCTGGTTTCCCTCCAAACACTTGATGTTGGTGCTTGTGCATGTGCACCGTCATGGGCACTGAAATAAGAGAATGAGACGACACAGTCTCATGCAACGTAAGATGAATGAGCTGCTGAGACGGGAACCTTAAGAGCAGTGGAATAAAGAGACATTTGAACCGCGCTGTTTGTCGCTTCCTACTTTTTACTTACCTGCAGCGGCGCTGTTGGGGCGGGTGGTTAGGACAATTCTAAGGGCCCACAAACTTTGAGGGGTCCACAGAGACCAGCTTTATTAATAATAACATTATTATCAGTAATATATGAGGTTTATCTACTGTATGAAAGAATTGCAAATAAGACTAAATTACTGCCTTTCCAGTCAAAATATAACCATCCTCCCATTTACTGCTTGGTTCTGTCCATCGGGAGCCTGTAGACTCTCTGCTGAGTGAGATCGTCGGATCAAAAACAAAAAAAGAAACGTTTAACAAGCAGAAAAGGAGAAGAGAGGCCCACAATAACTTTCAAACATTTGAAAATAAATTAAATTAAAAAAATGAGTCCACAGGCATTTGTTTCTTGCATTACATTACATTGCAATTGAAATAAACAGAAAATGGTCAATGGCATAAGGTAACGTTACATATGTACTAAGTTACAAAGGTTGTACACTTAAAAAGTTAATTGATACGCCCCAGCTCTCCAAAATATAGGAGAGATGGTAGACGCCTGTAAGCCCCAAGCCTGTTTTCTAGGGTCTTCTGGAAAATGGCATAGCCATGTTAAGGACAGGTATATCTCTGCAACCATAAGGCCTATTTGAATGCTTATATTGAATATTTGGTGTCATAATGTAGGGGACACTTGTGAGATGTGATTAGAAGAGTAAAAAATAGTGTAAGGGCACTATAATAGCAATAAAAGTGATCAATATATCTAAATAATGGTTATTTATACCTATCTAACTAATTATAAACAGTGTCCAGTCACTGTCCATCCTGTCCACATCTGTCACATATGGCCACCAGAGGGCAGGTGTCTGTGTGGACATATCTCTGCCTAGCAACAACTGACTGTGCTCAATGAGGTGTTATTTTACTCATTAGAAGCTATGCAATTGGCCTGAAAACATCAAGCCACTATTAACGGGACTGGCACCCAGTGAGAGTCACCCAACGCGTTTTATGGCCTTGGTGCAATGAAAAACGTGACCAGATGGTGGTCCAATAAATCACTTCAGACAAGCTCTGTGGGAGGGCTAGAAAGTCACACAGTGATTGGGTAACTTGCCAGAACGTAGAAATAACAAGTAATGGCATTGGTTTGCCAGTAATAGTAATATGGATTTATATGACAATATTTGAATGTTTACGGGAAAATACCTCCAAGTTGCGCTACTTGACAAGAGCGCTCACTTAAGAACCAATGAGTGTAAGTTGGAGAATTGGCACTCATTTGATTTACTGGTTTTGTTATGATCGTGCATGTTTTTATTGTCGCTGATTATTAGCATGGAGCCAAATGTCTTAAATCTTATGATCATGCGCTTTAGTATGCGCCTCATGATTAGAACATTGAACGGTAATGCATATCTCTTTGTTTGTGTTCCAGTTTTAGTGTGACCTCTAAATAAAAGTACTAGGCTGGGACGGTTTGTGTGCTGCTGGATTTATTGGAGGAGCTAGGAAGCAGCTGTTCGCACTAGCAGGGCCAGAACAATGACATACTGTACTGTGATCTTTGGTGCGTTATCAAACTAAATCATACAGGTACTCAAAGCTCCTTAACACTGCTTTGCATTCACATTCACACACCAGCGGCAGGGCTTTAATGCAGCTTAAGCTGACACACCGGGGGAAACTTGGGGTTCAGTGTCTTGCCCAAGGACACTTTGGCACATGACCGGGGGAGTCAGGGATCAAACAACCGATCCTATGATCAGTGGGCGTCAGCTCTACTTCTGGAGCCACAGCTGTCCAATATATTTGCTGTTTTTTAATATTTTGATTCAAAGGATTTTAGTCTTATAAAGTTTACAAATCAATTCAGCCTTATTTTGAACGGTTACAACAGGAAGAGATGAAGTATGTTTAATCTTTAAAATATAACATACTTTGTCTGTTCCTTGTTCCCTTTTTAAAACTGATTTGAAATTTTTCCTTACCAAATACTTTAGTTTAAATATATCTTGATCAAACAGATAATATTTTTTCTATTTCTGAGATTCATTTAGTATTATAGAACTGTTTCTCAGAAATCATGAAGACCACCGTCATCATTAAGACAGCGTCCCTTCTTTATCAGGACAGTCACCAGTAGCCTAAAGAAAGACAATGCCCAGCCTCTCTTCAATTATTTATTCTCACATCACTGCAGAAACATGACAAATGGTAATTCTGGTCTCTTTTTCCAGCTGGGCATCCAAATGCTCATTAGTTTTAAAGAAGGTTAATTTATTTAGGTTTTGCATATTGATATGCCAATTACATCTAATGGTGGAATGGGCATCCGTCAAGGTAATAATGCATAAACACATGAAAGA